>NC_053025.1:516323252-516563299 GCF_003073215.2 Triticum urartu | reverse complement strand
CAACTCCACAATCTTGTCGGAGGCTCCCAAGTGACACCTAGCCAATCTAGGAGACACCACTCTCGAAGAAGTAACAAATGGTGTGTAGGTAATGAACTCCTTGCTCTTGTGCTTCAAATGATAGTCTCCCCAACACTCAACTCTCTCTCATAGGATTTGGATTTTGTGGAAAGAAGATTTGAGTGGAAAGCAACTTGGGGAAGGCTAGAGATCAAGATTCATATGGTAGGAGTGGAATATCTTGGTCTCAACACATGAGTAGGTGGTTCTCTCTCAGAACATATGAGTTGGAATTGTGTATGTGTTCTGATGGCTCTCTCCACGAATGAAGAGGAGGTGGAGGGGTATATATAGCCTCCACACAAAATCCAACCGTTACACACAGTTTTCCAATCTCGGTGGGACCGAATCAACAAACTCGGTCGGACCGAAAAGGTAAACCTAGTGACCGTTAGAGATTTTCGGTGGGACTGACATGAAACTCGGTAGGACCGATATGGTTAGGGTTTGGGCATAATGTAATCTCGGTGATACCGATTACACAAACTCGGTGAGACCGAATTTGGTAATTAGCTAACCAGAGAGTTGGTCAGGCAAACTCGGTGGGACTGATTTGCTCTTTCGGTGAGACCGAAAAGTTACAAAAAGGAAACACTGAATTTACATTGCAATCTCGGTGGGACCGATCCGCTCTTTCGGTGAGACCGAAAAGTTACGAAAGGGAAACAGAGAGTTTGCAATCCCATCTTGGTGAGACCGAGATCCCTATTGGTAGAACCGAATTGCTAGGGTTTGGCAGTGGCTTATGACAAGTGAAACTCGGTGGCGCCGGATAGAAAGAATCGGTAGGACCGAGTTTGGCTTAGGGTTTAGGTCATATGTGGATATGGGAAAGTAGTTGAGGGTTTTGGAGCATATCACTTAGCACATGAAGCAAGAGGCTCATTAAGCAACACCTCATCCCTCCTTGATAGTATTGGATTTTCCTAAAGACTCAATGTGATCTTGGATCACTAAAATGTAAAATGAAGAGTCTTGAGCTTTTGAGCTTGAGCCAATCCTTTGTCCTTAGCATTCTGAGGGTTCCACTTTCACATCCATGCCATGCCAATCATTGAGCTTTCCTGAAATAATCATCTTGGAATAGCATTAGCTCAATGAGCTATATGTTGTTATGAATTACCAAAACCACCTAGGGATAGTTGCACTTTCAATCTCCCCCTTTTTGGTAATTGATGACAACATATAGATCGAAGCTTCGACAAATGATAATAGGCATGAAATATATCGTTGCTTTGAGAAGTATGTGATAAGTAAGAGCTCCCCCTAAATTTGTGCATATTTAAAATTTGCTTTGGACTGCAAATGCACAAGGAGTTAGAGTCATGGGTTACTCTTCCATGTCACATACATCTTGGTGGAGCACTTAAAATGATAAGAATGAAATACATGCACTCATCACCAAGAAAAGTGAATGATCACATAAGATAGATAAGATAATAGCATTCACCAAGCATTAAGCATTGTATCTCAAGCACTCAAAAGCAAACAAAGTTCGAAAAACCACCAAATAAAGCAAGAGAGAATAAAAGCAACACTCTCTCTCTTGAAGCCTATGATCTATACATTTTTCTCCCCCTTTGGAAACAAGTTACCAAAAAGTTCCTAGAAAATGCATAGTGCTAGATCGACGCTCAGGCTTGATCTTCTGGTGGTGGTGGAGTCCGGATCACTCCAAGGACGAAGGCTTCCATAGACGCTGAAGCTGGTGGAACTGAGGCTGTAGCTGGTGCAGAAGTGGTGGCTCTGGTGTCAGCAACTGGTACTGCAGACAACCTCGGACCTCGTGGCACTCTGGCAAAGGCATCAGTTGTAGTCCTGCCTCTCCTCTCCTGCATGTCATCTTGGAGCTGCTCCACTGCAGTCTGAATCTCTGTCACCTTGACATCCAAGTCATAGAACTTCTGTTCCATGATTCTCTCTAGGCTTGCCTGGTTCTGAGTTAGGGTGGCTAGTCCTTTCTCAATCCGCAGGGTGGATGCAATTAGGTAACCAAGCTGCTCTTGTTTGATTTTCAAGAAATACTCAGATGCCTCCTCTTGAGTTGGCATCTTGGCAGCTTTCTCCTTCCTTGCCTTCTCCTTCTTTGCTTGTGCTTATGCAGAGATGGTTCATTCTCAGTCATAGCAACTTGATTATCTTCAAAATCTGGACGGATGGGCAGGTGTTCCTTGTCCAATGAGTATATGCCTGTGCCCATCTTTGAGTTGATTAACTCCTGAATTTGTGGGGCATATCCACAGCTCCTCTTTTGATCAGCTGCTGTCCTCTTAATGGTCTCTACCATGAGGCTCATCACCTTGAACTTCTGTGGCACATCAAAGATATGTAGCAAGTTGATTGCATGGCCTCTGATCATCTTGTGATCACCTGACTTGGGCAACAAGGTGTGCCTAAGGATCCAGTTGATAGTTGGCAGCCCTGACAAAAGATAATGCACAGACCCAAACTTGAAAGTATCAAGTGCCTCATTTGGAATTTCTTGTACATATTGGACATAGAGTTGTGGTCCATCTTCTTCTTGGCATAGATATCCAAGTCATCCTCATGCTCCTCTGGGGCATTGATGAGCTGTGCCCACTCAGCAACTGTAGATTGGTACCTCGTACCTTCAGACATCCAAGTTATCCTACCATCTGGATAGAAGTGTGCCGTGGAGTAGAATTGCATAATAAGTTCCTCGTTCCACTTTGTGAGCTTCTGCCCAACAAAGTCCTCTACTCCACATGCCTTGAAGCTATCCTGCACTCCAGGGTAGTACTCTTCGTTGTCCTTGATGTATTGCCAATCAACCCATCTCATATCAGAGACTATTGGCTTCTTATCAAGCAGCACTGTCTCATAGAAGTCCTGCTGTTCCTTGGTGTGAAATCTGTAATCCACAGCAGTTCTTCTCCTTGATGCATACGGGTCTGCTTCTCTCCACTTCCTCGGCCCTGAGTCTCTCCTGAGCTTCATATCCTCAGCCACAGGATGAGCATCGTTGTGGTCTGGGATCTTGGTCTTGAGCTTTCTAAGTACTTGCTCTTCATCATCTTCTTCTGCAGCTTCAGGCACTGGGGCCTTGTTCTTCTCAGCAGCTGGGATGCTTCTTGTATTTCTCTTTGGCTTTGGCTTTGGAGCTGGCTTGGCCTTGGAAGCAGCTGCCCCTGATCTTATGGCATCACCCATCAGCTTGGGTGCCTTAGGTGCTGGTGCAGCAACGTCTTCTTCTTCCTCTTCTTCCATGATGGAAGCCTTTCCAAGCACTCTGGATACGGTCTTCTGGACCCTTTCCTTCCTTTTCTTGCCTTCAGCAGCAACTGGCTCTAAGGGAGTGGGTTTCTCAGTTGAAGCTCTGGCCTTTGACATAGGCTGCCTGCCTGCTGGCCTTTTGACTTTCATCCCTGGCTTTGTGCCTTGAGCTGAGCCGTGTTCCTTCTCAAGCACTACTCTCTTTGAAGTTGCTTCCTCTTCTGCCACATAATCCTCATCATCTGATTCTGAGGTTCTCTTCTTCCTCTGTCTGGTGGCAGCTTTTGGCAGATTGCTAGGGGTGCTCCTGCTGCCTTCATCTGAAGAACTTGAGGGACTAGTGCCCTCACTCATCTGCACTTGCTCTTCTGACATGTTCTAGCTATCACTTTGGTCTGACATGATGAACAAGCAGACTGCTGACCCTGTGAATAGTTTATAGATGAGGTAAAATAGATGAGCATCACAAAATGCAGAGATTTTTGCAAAAGAATGACCCAAAAACTTAGTTTTAGTTTCCCACAGAAATCATCTCGGATCTACCGATTTTTAAACTCGGTGATACTGAAGCAGTTTTGGAACCTAAACTAGTGAACTCGGTCAGACCGAGTCACAGTTCGGTGGCACCGAGACTGCTAGGGTTTCACAAAGTTCCAAAATTGGTCACACCGATAAGTAATTCTCGGTCAGACCGAGTCTCACTTGTGCAATGGCATAAGCCAAATCGGTGGGACCGAGTTTTTCAACTCGGTGGGTCCGAGATGGTTTCGGCGGAAACCTAACCCTAAAATTTTCGAATCAAACCTAATCTACGAGCGCATTGACTGGATAGGAGTGTTTCAATCGTGGCAAGAATCATTAAGAACACAATGTGCTAGGAATCGGACGGGGAATAGCACTGTCATCGAGTCCATACCCTAGTTCGGCGGAGACTCGCTACGGCGGCAACGGCGGGGTTGAATTCCGTTGACGGCGATGGAGACCAGCGACTGGAGGCGGCTGGCGGCGAGGAGACGATCCGGAGACCAAGTTGGCAGAGCAGGCTATCGCGCGGGTGAAGGGGTTCGGAGAAATTTCCAAATTTTTGCCCGTGACTATATATAGCCCGACCCTGTCGGTGTGACCGAGTGGAACGACTCGGTGGCACCGAGATGCAAAACTATATACAGTTATTGCAACTCGGTGTGACCGAAAGGTTCAAATCGGTTGCACCGAGATCGAAAACATAGATCAACTTAATGATCTCGGTAGGACCGAAAGTAGGGTATCGGTCAGACCGAGAATCATAAAGAGGTTTTGGAAGTTTAAGTCTATGACGAATCGGGGACTCCGAGCGCTCCTCACACAGAGTGGTTCGAATCTGACTTGATCAAATTTTGTGATGTAGCATGAATAGAGTTCGAGACGAGAAAAGCATAGATAGCTAGAGGAGGTTCTTAGGCATTCTTGTCCATCCACTTGGCAAAAGGAAATAAAACCGAACAATCAAAACAACAAGTGGATGTCCTCGAATGAGTAAAATATGCAACCAGCATGCTCACACAATAAGATGGCAAATGAAATATGTGACAAGGCATGCACAACCAATTCTAGCATCTACCAAGCAATTTGCGATGACAAGGTCATCTATATATGAGTATATTGACTTAGGATCAAGTGAGAACACTTGATCATAGGTCATACTCATCGTTTAAGCTCAAGTGGGGTTACCACTTTTACATAAAGCATTGTTGCGTTCACATCTTTAGAGTTACTTTAGCTCAAGTTTTAGAGTAAAGCTCCCCCTAGATGTGATATCCCCCCTTAGAGGGATGAACTAACCTCGGGTTTTGTCGATGATGACTTCATGTAGATGTTGAAGATGTGGATGCTCAATGTTGATGTAGATCACTTGGAGCTATCCATTTGAGTGAATTGCACTTTCAATACCTACATGGGTTAGTCCCACAAGGAACAAACAAGGATATCCATAGACATAGAGTGATGCACACACAAGATGATGTCCATGAAAACTTTTAGGTTACCTTGTCCCTTGTCTTACCAACAAGAGGGTTTGTGACTCCTTGAACTAGTGCAAGATGTGGAAGTTGATTGCACTTGTTCTTGCCAAAAAGATAAGAGTGAAGTATGTTGGCGGAGTCACCCTCAAGAACTCTCTAGTTCTTCTTCTTTTGGATCCACACCATCTTGATGGGAATCCTTGGAGTTGTAGTCGTACTTGATGAAGTGGAACTTGAAGTAGTCTTGGGAATCCACTTGACTAAGGTCTTAGGAGCTTCTTCAAATGCATCAATTTCCTCTTGAAGCTTGTCCTTGCCTTTTTGCTTGTAGTCTTGTGGTGGAAGATCATCTTGAGCTTGTGTCCCCTTGAAAGAAGTATCATACTTCTCTTGTTGAGGAACAAACTTTGTCTTGGGGTACTGATCTTCTTCCCACTCAACTCCATTGGCATTGAACTTTCGTTCAAAACCAACACCTTGATTCTTCCGGTGCATTCCTTGCTTGCGCACAATTTCCTCGAATTGCTTACTCCCGGCAAGGCTTTTGTACACTCCTTTCTCTATAATTCCCTTCAATAAGCTATTTTCTTGCTCAAGTGTAACTTGTCTAAGAGAATCATTAGTGGAATCAAGAGAACTACTAGAAGCAACAATATTGGATTTAGCATGATCATTGTTACTGCTAGAGGAAGAATCTTTCTTGTTCTTGTTACTAGACTTGAGTTGAGGCATGTAAGTGTATAAGAGTAAACGCTTGGCAATGTAAGGAGAACTTTTCTTGCGAAGATCATCATTGATTGCTTTTAAGAACTCATGCTCTTGCTCAAGATTGAGCTTTTCAAAGCGTAATTTCTCATGAGCTCTTAAAAGTTCTCGATGATCTTCGAAGATAGTTTCATGAGCTAACTTAAGAGTGTTTAGTTCTTTAGTTAGAGCCTCAATCTTCTCCTTATCATTGTCATTCGTTTTATCTTTATTAGCATGATTAATTGATGTTTCATCATAGTATTCATCACTAGAGTTGTCAACAAGCAAATCATCACCTAACAAGTCATCTTCATCACTATTGAAATCAACATACTCGGGGTGTGTTACCTTAGGACCTTTGGCCATGAAGCATCTTCCAATTCCTTCATTTGGTGAGTCAAATATGTCGTAGGAGTTGGTTGACACAAGTGCTAGACCGGCAACACCTTCATCTTGAGTATCTTCGGAGTCGGAGTGATAACTTCTCTCAGAGTGGCTGTCGGAGTCGGAGCCGGATACCCATTCACCAACATGAGCTTGATGTCTTCGTTTTGTGTAGCTCCTTGATGATTTTTCCTTCCTTTCCGAATCCTTGTTTCTCCGTGAGTATCTTCGTTCATAACGATCATCTCTACTCCTTCTCTCTCTTGGTGGTGATTCTTTGCTTCTTCTTTTTGGAGAATCTTCTCTTCTCTTGTAGGGAGCCGTACACTCATTGGAATAGTGTCCGGGTCTTCCACAACTGTAGCAGTTTCGCTCTTGACTAGAAGATCTTTTGTCATTGTAGGACCTTGACTTGAAGCTTCTATCTTTGCTTCTACTCTTGTAGAACTTGTTGAAGTTCTTCACCATTAAGCTCAATTCTTCATTGAAGTTTTGTTTCTCACTTGATGATGTAGGGTCTTCACATGAGGCTTTGTAGGCACCACTTGATTTGTTGTGAAGTTCCTCTTTATCCTTAAGTGACATCTCATGAGCAACAATTCTTCCAATCACCTCCGTTGGCTTGAGATCTTTGTAATTGGGCATCATTTGGATCAATGTGCACACGGTATCATATTTTCCATCCAAGGCTCTTAGAATCTTCTTGATGATGAATCTATCGGTCATCTCTTCACTTCCTAAGCCGGCAATCTCATTTGTGATGAGAGCAAGCCTAGAGTACATTTCCGCGACACCTTCACCATCCTTCATTTTGAACTTGTCAAGTTGACTTTGAAGCACATCCAACTTGGATTCCTTGACGGAGTCGGTACCTTCGTGCATATCAATCAAAGTGTCCCAAATTTCCTTTGCATTCTCAAGACGGCTGATTTTGTTGAATTCTTCGGGGCACAATCCGTTGAAGAGAATATCACAAGCTTGAGCATTGTATTGCAACATCTTCAACTCATCCGCGGTAGCTTCACGGTTTGGTTCTTTCCCATCAAAGAAGTCACCTTGCAAACCAACACACACAATAGCCCAAACGGTGGGGTTATGTCCAAGAATATGCATTTTCATTTTATGCTTCCAACTAGCAAAATTAGTACCATCAAAGTAAGGACCTCTACGGTGATAATTTCCCTCGCTAGACGCCATACTCTCCTAGGTTGTGAAACCAAGGCTATGACCACCAAAAGCTATGGAGATCAAAGCAAATGGAGACCAAGGCTCTGATACCACTTGTAGGATCGAAAGTATGTCTAAAGAGGGGTGATTAGACTACTTGACCAAATAAAAACTTAACCTTTTCCCAATTTTAGTTCTTGGCAGATTTTAGCTATTGTAGGACAAGTCAAGCAATCATCACACAATTCAAGCAAGCATGCAAAGAGTATATTGGCAGCGGAAAGTAAAGCATCCAACTTGCAAGAATGTAAAGGGAAGGGTTTGGAGAATTCAAACGCAATTGGAGACACGGATGTTTTTCCCGTGGTTCGGATAGGTGGTGCTATCCTACATCCACGTTGATGGAGACTTCAACCCACGAAGGGTAACGGTTGCGCGAGTCCACGGAGGGCTCCACCCAACGAAGGGTCCACGAAGAAGCAACCACCCACAAAGGGTCCACGAAGAAGCAACCTTGTCTATCCCACCATGGCCATCACCCACACAGGACTTGCCTCACTAGCGGTAGATCTTCACGAAGTAGGCGATCTCCTTGCCCTTACAAACTCCTTGGTTCAACTCCACAATCTTGTCGGAGGCTCCCAAGTGACACCTAGCCAATCTAGGAGACACCACTCTCCAAGAAGTAACAAATGGTGTGTAGGTAATGAACTCCTTGCTCTTGTGCTTCAAATGATAGTCTCCCCAACACTCAACTCTCTCTCATAGGATTTGGATTTGTGTGGAAAGAAGATTTGAGTGGAAAGCAACTTGGGAAGGCTAGAGATCAAGATTCATATGGTAGGAATGGAATATCTTGGTCTCAACACATGAGTAGGTGGTTCTCTCTCAGAACATATGAGTTGGAATGTGTATGTGTTCTGATGGCTCTCTCCACGAATGAAGAGGAGGTGGAGGGGTATATATAGCCTCCACACAAAATCCAACCGTTACACACAGTTTTCCAATCTCGGTGGGACCGAATCAACAAACTCGGTCGGACCGAAAAGGTAAACCTAGTGACCGTTAGAGATTTTCGGTGGGACTGACATGCAACTCGGTAGGACCGATATGGTTAGGGTTTGGGCATAACGTAATCTCGGTGAGACCGATTACACAAACTCGGTGAGACCGAATTTGGTAATTAGCTAACCAGAGAGTTGGTCAGGCAAACTCGGTGGGACCGATTTGCTCTTTCGGTGAGACCGAAAAGTTACAAAAAGGAAACACTGAATTTACATTGCAATCTCGGTGGGACCGATCCGCTCTTTCGGTGAGACCGAAAAGTTACGAAAGGGAAACAGAGAGTTTGCAATCCCATCTCGGTGAGACCGAGATCCTATCGGTAGAACCGAATTGCTAGGTTTAGGTGGCTAATGACAAGTGAAACTCGGTGGCGCCGGATAGGAAGAATCGGTAGGACCGAGTTTGGCTTAGGGTTTAGGTCATATGTGGATATGGGAAAGTAGTTGAGGGTTTTGGAGCATATCACTAAGCACATGAAGCAAGAAGCTCATTAAGCAACACCTCATCCCTCCTTGATAGTATTGGCTTTTCCTAAAGACTCAATGTGATCTTGGATCACTAAAATATAAAATGAAGATTCTTGAGCTTTTGAGCTTGAGCCAATCCTTTGTCCTTAGCATTTTGAGGGTTCCACTTTCACATCCATGCCATGCCAATCATTGAGCTTTCCTGAAATAACATCTTGGAATAGCATTAGCTCAATGAGCTATATGTTGTTATGAATTACCAAAACCACCTAGGGATAGTTGCACTTGGGGAAGATCTGTGAACGCTCCTGGAGAGCTCCGAACTCGGGTAAGGAAAGTTTCCTTCACATGCTTGCTTTGCATAATGAATGCCTTACCCGCTGCTATCTTCTTCACCGCATCCAATCTCCTGGAGGGCCTTGTGGGCTTCAGCCTTGGCGCTCCGTGCGCTTTCGAGCGCCTTCGCAAGCTCGGACTCTCGCGTCTTAGAGTCAAGCTCCAAGGACTCGTGTTTTTTGGCGAGAGCCTCGAGCTCTTGCTGCACCTCGCCTACCCGGGCTTCTTGCTTTTCCCGCTCAATGCGCTCCTTGGCCGCTTTGTCTTCGGCCTCGGACAGCGCCTTCTTCAGGGTCGCCACCTCGGTCGTGGCCCCTGGCAAATTCATGATGATCCTATTACTTTACAACACCGAAATCTTAGCAAAATCTCCAATTTCTTTTTAATATATAGACAAGGTATTGCTTACCTTTGCTCTCCTCGAGCTGCCTCTTGGTAAGGCCGAGCTCTTCTCGGACCGCTCAAGGTCCTGCTTCAGTGCAGCGACCTCCTGCAGTGCGGCAGCGGCCAGCAGTGAAGCCTGCATATGCACATAGACATATTCTGATTAGACTCCTGAGTCATTATTTGATCCTCTATTCGGCCTTTCTTCGCGAACGCCAAACAGAGCATCAGGGGCTACTGTCTATGCGGTAATATTTTCTATATTTTGATTGCTTACCTGAAAGCCTGTTAGGAGGCTGGCACAAGCTTCGGTTAGTCCGTTTTTGGCGGACTGAACTTTCTCGATCACCGCACTCATGATAGTGCGGTGCTCTTCGTCGATGGAAGCGCCGCGAAGCTTTCCAGCAAGTTGTCCGGTGCCTCTGGATGGACAGAGGCACCGGCACGGGCGGCTTGCCCCCTTAACGGGGGATCGCCTGCCGGAGTCCGGAACCACCGAAGGTTCCGGCAGTATTCGGCTGGGGGCCGAACTTGGAGCCCGTGGGAGTCTTGCTCCCTTTGCGCCTAGGGTCCGGAAGGTCGCCTCGAGGCGCCCCCAGGACTACCTCCCCTCGGCTCGGTGCCTTTCGGGACAACACCTCGACGTTGTCCGTAGGGCAAGGGGGTGGAGGCGGTCGGAAGTGAATCGCTATTCATATCCGACGAGTCCAATGAACCGTCCGACGAAGATACGTCGAGATGGCTCGGGACGGAGCTGCATAATCATATGCGGCGTAATGAGAAACAGTGCAATAAAACATACCATGAATTACTATGGTGTCCGATACTTACGACTTCGCCAGGGGCTTCTCCCTGGGTAACCACTCGTCGCCGCTGTAGGCGGCCGTCGTGGAGCAGTCCGGAAGGAGGGTCCTTCCCTTCTTGGACCCTTCGGCCTCCCCGGTTGGGTCGGCCTTCCTTTTCTTGTCTCCCCCGGCTTGGGGGGAGAACTTTCCTCTTCCTCCTCCTCGTTTTCGTGGGAGGAGGCGCCTCGGAGTTATCGGACGATGAGTCCGATATACTTGCGCCGGAGACCCTTTCGGGTCCCCGTGGCCTTCTTCTTGGTCTTCTTCACCGGCACCTCGTAAGGTGCCGGAGCCAGCATCTCCGTTAGGAGAGCATCTGCAGGATCTTCAGGCAGGGGGGCTGGGCAATCGAGCTGCTCCGCTGTCTCTACCCAGTCCTGTTAATGGGTGGAAGCTTAGATCCGCACATGATTAAACTAGGGCAAATAAATATCCTGTGAGATATGAAACTTACCGGATTGGCATGGCGCTTTGCGCTGAGTCCGCGGTCCTCGGTAAGGGGAGGAGGTACCTCGGCGCCCTTGAACAGCACTTTCCAGACGTCCTTGTGCATCGTTTGTCAAAAGAGCTCTCGCAGCAGCGTCTGGTGCTTGGCTGGGTTCGAAACTCCCACAAATTGAACGCCGTCGTTGACTTGGAGGACAAAACTTTCCAGGGTTTTGGTAATTCGGACGCCTGGGAAAGTATAAAAAAAGAAAGCCAATGACCCTGGCCCACCGTTGAACGAGCTTGAATCTTGCTTCATCAGAAAAAATCCCATAAATAGCATAGTGCTTCCGGATACTGGTCACGCCGCGTCGCGATTCAGCTTCTACGGGGAACCCCGAGACAAGAGCCTTTCTCTTCCAGAAAGTAGATACGCTAAATGGGGGTTCCGGATCGAAATTGACGGAAATGGCGCCAACCCGATTCGGCAATTGATCAAGCCGTGGCATCACCGGTGCTGTAAGATAACAACACCCAATGGATTCCTACCCCTGTTATTGGGTCTTCCAATAGGACCTACTCTGAAGTAAGGTGACGTTAGGGCATTTTCCCACAATTATCGGCGCCCTCCGGCCACTCTGCTTGCTGTGACCGAAATCACACCTTTTCGGTTTGACATGAACTGTCTTCAGCCATAGGCCGACAAAAACAAGTGAGGACCTGATGCGGAGAGACGGCTCGCCCGCGATGACAAACGCCAAGGATGTAGAGAGCATGAAATTGGGTGTTAGCTGTTGTTAGCTCATGAAAATACCAAGCCCGTACCGTATTAACATGAGACCCAACAGCGCGAACAAACAGTAGAACAAACGAATGGAAGGGGAAATCCCAGTCCGGACGACAGTGGGTAAGAAAAACTACCCTCTCATGGGGTTCGGGCGTAGGGATGATCTGCCCCGCATCTGGCAGCCGGTGCGCGATGTCCGCGGCCAGATATCCGGCTTCCCGTAGCTTTGCGATGTGCTCCTCCATGACGGAGGAGACCATCCACTTGCCTCCCGCTCCGGACATGCTTGGAGTGGTTTGAGAAGAAACGAACTTGGGCGCTGGAGCTCGAGTGTGAGAATGGATAAGCAAGGAGAAGGCGTGGGTAAAAAGGGTGAATCTTTGTCCCTTTATAAGGGCGGAAGAGGCGATGCGCCTCCCCACTTGCCTGGTAAAATCGCTTATTCCCCAAGCGCCATAATTGATGGCGCGGTTGGGTTACCCACGTCCGTATTGATGAGAATCCCGTAATAAGGGACACGATCTCTGCTTTGACAAGACGTGTCAAGAAAACCGCCTCGCGATATGTGCGGTGCTGGTTGAGAAAAACGGTTCGAATAATGACCGGGCCATGACATGATGTCATGCTGTCAAAACGTGTCAGCAGATTAGATTTGTGGAAATATTATTCTCTCTACGGTGGTATGTGGAAACTTGTTTTGCAGAGCGGACACTATCCTTGGGTTCAAAATCTTCTATGGAGTATTCGGAGGAGGAACCCACCTTGCAATGCCGAAGAAATACTGCGCGCCGGACTCATCGTCATTGAAGCCTGGTTCAGGGGCTACTGAGGGAGTCCATTGGAGGGTCTCTTAGGGGGTCTCCGGACAGCCGGACTGTTGGACTATGAAGATACAAGATTGAAGACTTCGTCCCGTGTCCGGATGGGACTCTCCTTGGCGTGGAAGGCAAGCTTAGGCAATACGGATATGTAGATACTCCTCCCTTGTAACCGACCTGTGTAACCCTAGCCCCCTCCGGTGTCTATATAAACCGGAGGGTTTAGTCGTAGGACAACATACAATCATACCATAGGCTAGCTTCTAGGGTTTAGCCTCTACGATCTCGTGGTAGATCAACTCTTGTAATACTCATATCATCAAGAATCAATCAAGCAGGACGATAGGGTATTACCTCCATCAAGAGGGCCCGAACCTGGGTAAACATCGTGTCCCCTGCCTCCTGTTACCATCCGCCTTAGACGCACAGTTCGGGACCCCCTACCCGAGATCCGCCGGTTTTGACACCGACATTGGTGCTTTCATTGAGAGTTCTGTGCATCATAATGGTCTTGATGGCCTCCCTGCAATATCCAAGTTGGCTATGGCCACGGCTGGCCTGGCGGATATCCAAAGTAATAGTTGGGGTCGTACTGTGAAGAAGCCTCGGATTGCCACTGGTTGGCAATCACCTCCGGATCCCACTGGTAATCAGACTGTCGTGGAGGATCAAATTGTGGTTCCGGCTCTGGCTCTGTAGCTGATGTAGGGTTCCGGTAGGCGTGAATGGCCTCCAACGGAACAAGGTACTTGCCTGCAGATAAATCAAACAAGGAAGGAGCAGGCAAGGTAATAGTCTCAGGATGATTTTTACCAAATATTAATTTGTACTTAAGCGCCTTTTCCCTATTCTTAACAATAAAATCATGTGCTACCATACTCTTATAATCTAGATAAACAGGAGGCAGCAATTTTCTTTCCTTCTCATAATGCCTAATAGGTATGTTAAAATGTGCAGCGAGGCGCGAGGCGAGATGCCTCCAAGGACGGGGCCCTTAGTACGGTTAAGATTTAACCGCTTTTGCAACAATAGCGCCCATACTAAATGTGTCATCACGAAATAGGCATGGCACAAAATAACAATATCAGGGGCACTCAGGTTTCCACAGTTTCCGCGACCAATTAAGCATCTACTAGCAATATAGCAAAGTAACGTAAAACGGAAAATGTATGCTAGTAATATCTTGCATCGGAAACCTTCCTCGTTTCCCCTACAGCAATTGTATCAATAAACCCTTCCACATCGTCACGATGTGGTTCCTCTACACTGCCCTCAAAAGGGATCAAACAAACCCGACAAAAATCACGAAGTGACATCTCCTTATGCTCATCATATAAATAAAATTCCACCGTAGGTGGTGAGCTCCTAGCATGGAAATGAAAGTTTTGCACAAAGATATTGGTGAGTAAGAGATACTGTGCGTTGGTCGTGGAGGAAGGCGGTGAGGCCTGCATTCTCAGCCAACTCATAGAAATCATCATAAATCCCGGCTGCTCTCAAGAAATTATCACAAGGCCATTCACACGGCCGAACCTCCGCGGTGAAAAACACACCACCAGCACAAGGCACACACACACCAGACACCAACGCCAAACCCAAAATCATAAACAAGATGCTCACATGGCCGAACCTCCCCGGTGAGGATGATTATACTACTTGGGCCTCTTATCCTCCTTCACTTTGCTTATCCTTCGAGCTTCGACTCGATGAGCCCCTCAAAAATCTCTTCATCTGTTTTCTGAAAATATCTGAAATTTTTAGTAACTTCAAAATAAAAGTGAACCAAACTCAACAAAATTGATAGCAACTACTCCCACAAGTGCCTAGAGGATATATCATGCATTAAAACTACTTTTGACCATATAAATTTGACATGCAAGCTCAAGAACAGGGTCACCTAAGCAGCAAAAATTTGCAATGAATAAAGCACTAGAACAAAAACTAATTGGACCATTGGAGGAGTCACATACCAAAGAACAATCCTCCAAAGCAGTTTTGTGAATGGAGCTTTGAGCTAGGAGATCGAAAATGGCAGCAAGATGAGCTTGGACTCGGTTTGAGCTGGTTGGTGATTTTTGTGGGAGGAAGAAGGAGTGTGTGGTAGCTGGAATAAGTGGAGGGGACCACTGTGGGCCACGAGGCAGGGGGTGCGCCCAGGGGGGTAGGGCGCACCCTGGACCCTCGTGGCCAGGTGCTTGCTCCCCTGCTATGTTCTCAATGCCAGATATTCTCAAATATTCTAGAAAAATCATATTTAATTTTCAGGGCATTTGGAGAACTTTTATTTTTGGGGTATTTTTTATTGCATTGATAATTCAGAAAACAGACAGAATATTCTATTTTTGCTTTATTTCAACTAAATAACAGAAAGTAAAAAGAGGGTACAAAGAGTTGTGTTTTCTAAATTCATCCATCTCATGCTCATCAAAAGGAATCCACTAACAAGGTTGATCAGATCTTGTTAACAAACTCATTCCGAGTAACATGGAACTGGATAATTTTCGAATATCACTAGGTTACCTCAACGGGGATATGCACATCCCCAACAATAATAATATCATATTTCTTCTTGACAGTAGGAAGAGGAAATTCAAAACCTCCAAAAATAATCGATGGATTTTTTCCAATAGAGTTTATACTATGAACTTGAGGTTGTTTCCTCAGAAAGTGTATCGTATGTTCATTGCCATTAACATGAAAAGTGACATTGCCTTTGGTGCAATCAATAACAGCCCCTGCAGTATTCAAAAAGGGTCTTCCAAGAATAATAGACATACTATCGTCCTCGGGAATATCAAGAATAACAAAGTCCATTAAAATAGTAACGTTTGCAACCACAATAGGCACATCCTCACAAATACCAACAGGTATAGCAGTTGATTTATCTACCATTTGCAAAGATATTTCAGTAGGTGTCAACTTATTCAAATCAAGTCTACGATATAAAGAGGGAGGCATAACACTAACACCCACTCCAAGATCACATAAAGCAGTTTTAACATAGTTTCTTTTAATGGAGCATGGTATAGTTGGTACTCCGGGATCTCCTAGTTTCTTAGGTATTCCACCCTTAAAAGTATAATTAGCAAGCATGGTGAAAATTCCAGCTTCCGGTATCTTTCTTTTATTAGTAACAATATTTTCATATATTTAGCATAAGGATTCATTTTAAGCATATCAGTCAAACGCATACGCAAGAAGATAGGTCTAATCATTTCAGCAAAGCGCTCAAAATCCTCATCATCCTTTTTCTTGGATGGTTTAGGAGGAAAAGGCATGGGTTTCTGAACCCATGGTTCTCTTTCTTTACCATGCTTCCTAGCAACAAAGTCTCTCTTATCATCGTTGATTTGATTGTGGGTTATCAAGGATCAACAGCAGGTTCAATTTCTACATCATTATCATTACTAGGTTGAGCATCATCATGAAAATCATCATTAATATTTTTACTAGGTTCATGTTCATTACCAGATTGTGTTTCAGCATCAGACATAGAGATATCATTTGGATTATCAGGTGGTTCAGCAATAGGTTCACTAGAAGTTTGCACATTTCTATCATTTTTCTTCTTCTTTTTAGAAGAACTAGGAACATCAATATTATTTCTTTGATAATCTTGCTCGATTCTCTTAGGGTGGCCTTCAGGATACAAAGGTTCCTGAGTCATTCTACCAGTTCTAGTAGCCACTCTAATAGCATAATCATTTTTCTTACTATTCATTTCATCAAGCACTTCTTTTTGAGCCTTAAGTACTTGTTCTACTTGAGTGGTAACCATAGAAGCATGTTTGCTAACAAGTTTAAGTTCACCTTTAATATTAGCCATATAATCACCCAAGCGTCTAATCATATAAGCATTTTCTTTTAATTGTCTACCAAAATAAGCATTGAAGTCGTCTTGCTTAAACATAAAGTTATCAAACTCATCCAAGCACTGACTAGCAATTTTAGTAGGAGGGACTTCAGCTTTATCATATCTATAGAGAGAATTTACCTTTACTACCTGTGTCGGGATATCGGGATCAGGAGGTTCTTCAATAAATAAAGAATTAAGATCATATGTTTCTTCAATAGGCGGTGAATTAAGACCATGTATTTCTTCAATAGGAGGTAAATTCTTAACGTCTTCAGCTTTAATACCTTTTTCTTTCATAGGTTTCTTTGCCTCTTTCATATCTTCAGGACTGAGAAATAGAACACCTCTCTTCTTCGGAGTTGGTTTAGGAATAGGTTCAATAATTGGAGCAGGAGTTGGCTCAGGAGGTGCCCAATTATTTTCATTTGTTAACATATTATTCAATAGAATTTCAGCTTCATCCGGTGTTCTTTCCCTGAAAAGAGAACCAGCACAACTATCCAGGTAATCTCTAGAAGCATCGGTTAGTTCATTATAAAAGATATCAAGTATTTCAGGTTTCTTAAGAGGATGATTAGGCAAAGCATTAAGTAACTTGAGAAGCCTCCCCCAAGCTTGTGGGAGACTCTCTTCTTTAATTTACACGAAGTTGTATATTTCCCTCAAAGCAGCTTGTTTCTTATGAGCAGGGAAATATTTAACAGAGAAGTAATAAATCATATCCTGGGGACTACGCACACAACCGGGATCAAGAGAATTAAACCATATCTTAGCATCACCCTTTAATGAGAACGGAAATATTTTGAGTATATAGAAGTAACGCGATCTCTCATCATTAGTGAACAGGGCAGCTATATCATTTAACTTAGTAAGATGTGCCATAGCAGTTTCAGATTCATAGCCATAAAACAGATCAGATTCAACCAAAGTAATTATATCAGGATCAACAGAGAATTCATAATCCTTATCAGGAACACATATAGGTGAAGTAGCAAAAGCAGGGTCGGGTTTCATTTTATCTCTAAGTGATGCTTTGTTCCATTTAATTAATAACCTCTTAAGCTCATATCTATCTTTGCAAGCTAAAATAGCGGCAGAAGATTCCATATCAAAAAGATAACCCTCAGGAATAACAGGCATATTTTCATCATCACTATCATCATCGTATTCAGATTCAATAATTTATTTTTCTCTAGCCCTAGCAATTTGTTCATCAAGAAATTCACTAAGGGTCACAGTAGTATCAGGCATAGAAGCAGTTTCATCATAAGTATAATGCATAGCAGAAGTGGCATCATCAATAACATGCGACATATCAAAACGAATAGCAGAAGCAGGTGTAGGTGTCGCAAACTTACTCATAACAGAAGGTGAATCAAGTGCAGAGCTAGATGGCAGTTCCTTACCTCCCCTCGTAGTTGAAGGATAGATCTTGGTTTTTGGATCTCTCAAGTTCTTCATAGTGTCCAGCAGATATAAATCTCAAGTGACTCAAAGAATAGAGCTATGCTCCCCAGCAACGACGCCAGAAATTAGTCTTGATAACCCACAAGTATAGGGGATTGCAACAACTTTCGAGGTAGAGTATTCAACCCAAATTTATTGATTCGACACAAGGGGAGCCAAAGAATATTCTCAAGTATTAGCAGCTGATTTGTCAATTCAACCACACCTGGAAACTTAGTATCTGCAGCAAAGTGTTTAGTAGCACAGTAATATGATAGTGGTGGTAGCAGCAACAAAAGTAAAGACAGCAAAAGTAATGTTTTTGGTATTTTGTAGTGATTGTAACAGTAGCAGCGGGAAAGTAAATAAGCGTAAACCAGTATATGGAAAACTCGTAGGCACCGGATCAGTGATGGATAATTATGCCGGATGCGGTTCATCATGTAACAGTCATAACATAGGGTGACACAGAACTAGCTCCAATTCATCAATGTAATGTAGGCATGTATTCCGTATATAGTCATACGTGCTTATGGAAAAGAACTTGCATGACATCTTTTGTCCTACCCTCCTGTGGCAGCGGGGTCCTATTGGAAACTAAGGGATATTAAGGCCTCCTTTTAATAGAGAACCGGAACAAAGCATTAGCACATAGTGAATACATGAACTCCTCAAACTATGGTCATCATCGGGAGTGGTCCCGATTATTGTCACTTCGGGGTTGCCGAATCATAACACATAGTAGGTGACTACAGACTTGCAAGATAGGATCAAGAACTCACATATATTCATGAAAACATAATAGGTTCATATCTGAAATCATGGCACTCGGGCCCTAGTGACAAGCATTAAGCATAGCAAAGTCATAGCAACATCAATCTCAGAACATAATGGATACTAGGGATCAAACCCTAACAAAACTAACTCGATTACATGATAAATCTCATCCAACCCATCACCGTCCAGCAAGCCTACGATGGAATTACTCACGCACGGCGGTGAGCATCATGAAATTAGTGATGGAGGATGGTTGATGATGACGACGGCGACGAATCCCCCTCCCTGGAGCCCCGAACGGACTCCAGATCAGCCCTCCCGAGAGGTTTTAAGGCTTGGCGGCGGCTCTGTATTGTAAAACGCGATGATTTCTTCTCTCTGATTTTTTTCTCTCCGGAAGCAAATATATAGAGTTGGAGCTGGCGTCGGAGGGCATCCAGGGGGCCCATGAGGTAGGGGGCGCGCCCTAGGGGGGGCGCCCCCACCCTCGTGAGAAGGGTGTGGGCCCCCTGGTTTTCATCTTTGGCGAGGATTTTTTATTATTTTTTCTAAGATGTTCCGTGGAGTTTCAGGTCATTGCGAGAATATTTGTTTTCTGCACATAAAACAACATCATGGCAATTCTGCTGAAAACAGCGTCAGTCCGGGTTAGTTCCATTCAAATCATACAAGTTAGAGTCCAAAACAAGGGCAAAAGTGTTTGGAAAAGTAGATACGCCGGAGACGTATCAGGAGCCCCCTGCTTGATCGAATCGCTGGCGTTGTTGAATCTAGAAAAAAATGTTTTGAGTAATTTAGGAATTATATATATCAGAGAGTAGGACTTATTTTTACTCCTCAGTCCCTTCGTCGCTCTGGTGAGGCATCCTGACGTAGAGTTTTGACTCTTCTCTTCTCAAATTTCACTAAAAAAAATTTAGGATCACGCGGGTATCTTGGAATCGTTCCGATGGTTTTGTGACGAGAACATTGTTCTTGGTGCCTCCTGACATTTAGGGGTTGAGTGTCCCAGGGAGTTGAGCTCCGAGGTGTTGTCGTCACAATTTTATCGTTGAGATTCTGGAATACCTAAGTTTCACCGACATCGAAAATCTCTTTTATGTAGTTGTTGGTGAGATAATCTCGACGCCACCCAGTACTGGGGCGGGAGTTCGGGAGTATTGCCATAACTTGTATAACGGATGCTTTTCGAAGGTTGAGGTAAACGATTTCCGAAGGTTTCTTGGTTATGTGTTGAAGGATGGATACAGTTGGATGTAGGATTTGCTAGTTTTGGGTGAGATATCATGCTTCCCCTGTATCCCCAACACCTGATTGCATAACCGGAAAGTTTCGGGAGTTTATAAGTGGGAATTTAAGTAGCTCTAAGTATATCTTTTCGGCAGATATATGATATGAAATTGGGGTTCGACGTCTAGTGGTCCGCCTATCCACGGTTGGTTTTTACAGTGGTCTCGTTGTGTCTTAAAGAGTCCTTGGCTATGCTGACTCAGGGATGCTTGGTATGTCATGTGCACTGCCTTGTACATGATGGTGTTGTACGATCGAGCCCGTGTAGGCCCCACCACGAAAACTTCGGACAAAATCTCTATCATATGTTTGTTCTGGCTTATTTTGCAAGCCAATCCTTTGTTTTGTTTCGAATTGTGGTATTCGAGTTGCTTCAGAGACAAATGTTGATTCCATACCTTTCCTAAATGGTGTTCTCATACTCCGATGCGAATACTAATCCTTCTCGATCATCGAGTTTGTCATGTCAATCCTTGTTAGCCGGTGCGATTCTCTTCAAGATGATCCTATCATTTGTCTCATCCGTAAGAGCAACTCCAAGTCTTCTCAATGTTGTTTGCTTCATTCGTACCAAGCTGCCTTTGTTTTTCCTGCCCACCCACCCCATTTTTCTTCAAGGACTCAGATTCCGTAATCAAGTGTCCATCTTACTCATATGAAGTCTCTTCATTCTTTTCTTTCAATGTTTGAATCCGGTGATTCTCAGGAAGATACTAACGGAGCCTCAAGTTCATCATGTCACATCCCTAGTTCTGGTATGTCCTAGGCTTGCTTGTGCATCATGTTTAATCTTTCAAATAAATTTGAAATGGGGAAAGTTGCAAACCCTAGCACCAAAGTTTTTTCCAATAGGTTCAACTTTAAAATGGATTTTCAATGAACCCAAAATGCTCTTCAAAAATGTTCATGCTCTTTGGATAATGTTGGGAACAACAACCAGAGGTGATGCACATTTTTGCTACACATTTTGGATTTTTGAATCAATGCATAAATATTTGATTTGGAGCTGTTTAAATTATATAAATATTTTAATGGCTCCAAAAATGTTGGGAATTGGTGAGGGCCTCTGGAATATTATATCTAGATGCCACAAATATTTTCAGCATTTATGGAAATGTTTTAACATTTCTTTTAGATACAAATGTCAGAAATAGAAAAGAAAAAAAGAAGTAAGAAAACACTTACCTGGCGCTCACCTGGCAGCCCATCTGGCCGGCCCAGCCCACCAGGGGCAGGGAGGTCTTCTTCCTCCCGCCAGTCGGATGCACGGCGCGTGCCCGACGCACGCCGACGCACGCCCGGCCACCTCCTGCTTCCCGCCGTTGCCTCGACGCCCAGGACGACGCCACGCAGTCTCCCCGACCCCCCTCTCACTCCCTCTCGCTCCTCCCCCTCCTGTCCTCTCCCCGCAGCACACCCAAGCGCGCTCGTCGCCGCCGCTTGCTGCCACCGCGGCCACCGTCCACCACTCGTCTCGCTGACGCATCCGGAAGAACCGCAACACCGCCCACGTCCCCTCCGCCGACTCACGCCTCGCAGGAGGCCCTGCTTCGTCATCTTCGCGGTCATCTTCAACCTCGGGCACCTGAGTCCCTCACCATTGATTCGCGCTGTCAAGGACGTCCCAGAGCCCACTGGCCTACTCCGCCGCCTCCCTATGAGCTCCTGCTCCCAACCCCTCTCTCCCCGCCGTCGAATCCCTCCTCTAGCCCCCCTGGCCACCGCAGCCGAAGCTCGCCGCCGCCGTGCCTCGTCGCCGTCGTGGCTAGAGCCATTATTGCAAGAAGCCAAGCGCACCATTGTGCTCAACGCAGCTCCAGGAGCCCGCCCATCCTCTCAGCGAGCTTGCTAGCCAAGCGTAGCCCATGCTCGCGCATAGCCGAGCTCCGGCCGCCGCCACGAGCCCTGCTCCGGCGAGCTCCGCCGTCCCCGCGAGCTCCCCTATGCCCAAGTGGATGCAGTCGAGCGCGGGCTGCCGATTGGTAGTCCCCGCACGCTTTTCTGCCGCCTGTAGCGCATTCCGGCGAAGCACCGCCGCGCGGTTTGGTCGCCGCCGGCCAACTCCGGCGGGCGCTGACGTGGCTGTCATTAGCGCTAATCCCGCAGCCTAATCCACCCCACCAGCCGCTGACAGTGGGCCCCAAGGCCAAGTCAAACCCTGGTCAGTGCGGGTTTGACCCTGGCTTAACCACTGTGTCACTGACGTGTGGCCTCCACACATCAGGTTTGACCCAGATTGACTGCTGACGTCATGCTTGCACAATGCTGACGCTATAAATCATTTTCTGGATTTAAGTATATTCAGGAAATTCCAGAAAATGCCCAAAACTTCTAAAAATCATAGAAAATTATCTATACCTCCAAATGAAATAATTTATATATGAAAAATTATCAGAAAAATGCAAGGAATCCATTTATGCCAGTTACATGCATGAAAAACCAACTTATACATGCTGTATAAGTGAAAACATAATATGGGCATTTTAAATGCTTCATTTTGAATTTGCATTTGAATCTTTGATTCAAATGGGCTTCAACCAATTGGTAGCAACTTGCATTAGCCCAAACACTAGCATTTGCACATGTCATGTTCATGCATCATTTTGTTGCATTTGTTTGTGTGTTAATTGCCGGCAGCGTTTCTTCTCGATAGGTTCCACTCCGGAAGGTGTTCCCGAGTACCTGTCTGAGGAGCAGTGCTTCTTTGTGGATCTATCAGGCAAGCAACCCCCCTTGAGCATTTCTATAAATCCCACTCTCTCGCTCCTGCTCCTTATACTGCATTAGGACAATAACGATTTAAACTGCTACTTTCTTCTGTGGTAGTTGAACCCATTCCTCTGCATGACCTGTCATTGCCACAGTAAATAGTTGAAACCCACTAGCATGAGTAGGAGTTGCTTGAGCCTTGATGTGCCTACTCATCCATGCTTGTTTTCTTTATGCCAGCTATGCTTAGAGTTGTGTCAGGTCTGATTCATCGGGACTGAATCGGCGTGGTGAACATGTCCTACCTGTAAAGGCTAAGTGTGTGAAGACGTTTTGGTAAAGGTAGCGATGAGAGGCCATGTAGGAGTACATGGTGGGTTGTCTCATTGGAACCGTCCCTAAGCACTGAGTTCTGTGTATGTTATCCAAGTCCAGTTACTACCACACATTGGGTTCCGGTTATCCGGCCCCTCTCGGCTTATTAATCCACTTGATCTCTGTCCAGGAGTTGCAACTAGTTTCTCGCGTTTGTAGGTAGTGCTACTTGTCTACCAGGTGGTGTCTGACGGGACGGGCTTGGGACAGACTAGGCACCGTGGCACCCGGATGGTGGGCTTGGGAAGCCTGCACACATTGTTTGGGGCCGTGAGCGACACCCCGGCCGGATCTCCTTGCGGATGGAACCCGAATTGGCGATAACCTGGACGAGAGACTTGTGTGGTTAGTCAGGTCGTGGCCGACACCCTCGCCCGGCTTCCGCTTGAAGGTTGCCAAGGTACATGACGTGTACAGGGCTATAAGTGGCGAGAGTGTGTGTGAAGAAGTACACCCCTGCAGGGTCAACATTATCTATTCGAATAGCCATTTTCCTCGGATATGGAAACTTGGATAACTTATGTAGTACATAGACAACTTGAAGTGGATACTCTAAAATCCGCAAGATAAGCGTGAGTGCTATGGATGGCCTTCTCGTAGGGAGATGGGAACATATCCATAATGGAGTATTGATATGGTGAATATGTGGACTCGTGTGCGTCTTCTCACCTCAAAGAAGTTTTTGATACTCGTAGTATTGGTTAGCCACTGAGTCAAAGCTGGCTTGCTGCTGTTAACTCCACCACCCCCCTGTTGATAATGTTGCGTATGTAGATAGTTCTGATGTAAGACTTGCTGAGTACCTTTGTACTCACGTTTGCTTGTTTATGTTTTGCAGTTGATTACACTAGTGACTTCGACGAGTAGCTTGTATCCCAGCTACGATCTTGTACCCTTGGGAGGGTCGTGTTTAGTCAGGCTTCTTAGTCTTGTCCTTTTGTAGTTGTCTGTACTCAGACATGTAATGCTTCTGTTGCTTGTATGCTCTGAATGATGGGTCATGAGACCCCTGTTTGTATTGAATGCTATGTGGCTCTTCTGGGCCTTTATCTATATGAGTTTGAGTTATGTTGTGATGCCATGTTGTACAACACATACTTGCATGTTATGCGTACGTGTAGCGTGTATTGCTATGTGTGGGATCTGACAACCTAGTTGTTTACCCCTGGTAGCCTCTCTTACGGGGAAATGTAGTCTTGTGCTTCCATGAGCCATAGTAGTCCGCTACAGCCCGGTTCACTAGAGTCTTGCTAGCCCAGCACTACTGCTCCGGAACACTTGACTGGCCGGCATGTGATTCACTTCGTTCCTGTGTCTGTCCCTTCGGGGAAATGTCACGCGGTGACATCCGGAGTCCTGTTAGCCCAGTGCTACAGCTCGGATTCATACGCTGTTGACCGACATGCTCGAGGTTAATTCATGTATGCATGTCCCTGTAAGTTAGTGCTACTTTGGGTTCACAACTAGTCATGTCAGCCCGGGTTCTCTGTCATATGGATGCTAGCGACACTATCATATACATGAGCCAAAAGGCGCAAACGGTCCCGGGCCAGGTAAGGTGGCACCCGTGGGAATACCGTGCGTGAGGCCGCAAAGTGATATGAAGTGTTACATGCTAGATCGGTGTGACTTAGGATCGGGGTCCCGACACATCATTATTCGTTCTCTTTCTTCTCCGGTGGATTCAATTCAAGCTTTGTTGATCATATCCTTTCCTCGTTCAAATGTTTTCTCATGTCGATGTACCTCATAATCATTCCTCTCGCTATTCAATTTTTTCTGGAGTGTTGAAGATATCTCAAAGATTCGTGTTTCCACTTTGTATCTGTTCAAGCTATTTTTGAAGATGTTATCTCATTCAAGCCATTTAATTCAACCGACGCATCTATCTTTTAAATCTTTCAATGGTGTATCTTTTCAGTGGGCCCTAACCCACAGGTCTTTTACCAGGATCTTACCTGACTCTTCTTATTTTACCGGAGCTATTTTCTAATCTTTCAAAGTTTGACGTAAGAATGATTTATCATCAGTCAAATGTATTTCTCCTAGATCTTCCAAATTCTTTTCATCGTTGGTTCAACCTTTCTAGTCTTCATCCCGGAGTATCTCAACAATTCATGGTGGTCTTTATCATCGTCATTCTCTGCAGTTGAAGACCGAAGAAGATTTGCTCTCAATCTTATCCATTCTCTTCAAGATTCATGGATCTAGCTTCATGCCATCCTCTCATAATTGTTTTCGATTGCGAGAATTCTTTTCACCCATCGGGAGCAATTCAAGAGTCTTTTCAGTTTGATTCTCCGAAGGCCATCATTTCGAGTTTATTCATTCCATCTTTCAGCTCTCATTTTCTAAATCTTACCGGTGCATCATTCAAATATCCTCTAATCAGTTCAGGATCTCTTCGTTCTCATGTATCTAAATGCTAGCAAGTATCTTCATTCATTTTTCAATTCTTCTCGATGAATAGTGCCTTTGCTACATTCATTTTCAATTCTTACGGTGGTTCTTCAAAGATTATTTCTTCCTTCGTTTATCATATCAATTTATTCGTTGTTCCAAGTCCTACAGGTGGTTCGTTGAAAACCGTTCCAAGTTTGCACTATATATATCTTAATCCCTTTCAACTAGAATAAGTAGTATGCCAAATCCATTGCTTGTCAGCAATATAAATTGGTGAAGGATACGCATAACTTAATTCTTATTCTTGTTTCATCCAAGCTTTCTAATTTCTTCTTTTCGGAGTGGTTCTTCATATCACATTCTCGGTTCGAGATGCTTTATATTTTTTCTTTTCCAATAGTTCCAAGCTCTTGCAATTATATCACCACGGAGATTCATCTAAATCATTGCAAGGATTCACCTTGTGTTTTCAACTTCTCTTCCCTTTCGTTTGATCATTCTTTTATTACCGGAGTTCTTCATGGAAACTCTATATGGTGGTCCGTCAAGGATTCTTTTAATTCTTCAATTGTTCTTCAAGATATCTGTCGAAGCTATGATCCGCCAAGCTATACTTCAAGTTTTCTTCATCTTGCAATCTGGAGTGCAATTGTTCTCCCTTATCTTTTGAGGTGGTAATATATCTTTCTTCTTTCACAAGAATGGGGTATTTAAACCCATCATTTTCTTCCATGGAGTTATCTTGGTATAAATTTCACCTAAATCTTCTCCTAACGATTGTTGCTATTTATGGTGCTTATAAATGACCCAAGCTCTTCTTTTATCCTCCCGGTGAAATAGCTTCTCGTCTTCTTGTTGATATCAATCCAATCTTTTGTTTTCCGTTAGTGGCAGAAATTTCACGTCATAGTTTTGAGATGTTCTCCATAAGCCCACTACAAGCTTATTCTTTCGTTGTTGGTTTTCCAACAACTCCGTTATAACCTTCTTGGAAGGGTGCTTTCCAAGCTCAATTGTGGCAGAAGTTGCCATTTTCTTCTCCATTTTGTTATTCCAATGATATATCTTCTATTATTCCTTCCGGAGGCATGATGTTGTTACTCTCTTTGTCCCATCAACTCATTTTTGCCAAGATCATATTCTTTTCTAGCTTATCCATTTAACCGGGGTGTTGTCGTAACTGATCTTATCATTCCTTGTACATTTCGTTTCTATCGGAGTGCTTGCATGTACTTCTTATCCATTGTAACTTTTTTTTCTTATGTCTTTCAACCTACAAGGTTCTCGTAATGTTCCTTGTTCCTCTTTTCTACCGGATTGTTTTCAACTTTGTTCATCTTCATTGTATTCTTTCTTTCATTTTGTTCAACCTTTCAAGGTTCTTTGGTTTCTCTCATTTGTCCAAGAAGCAACTTAGTTTTACCTTTTCTCTTCCTCTTCCATTTCTCTCCGGCGCCATCCTAGATCTCGGGATGAGATCCTCTCGTAGTGGTGGAGTGTTGTGACGCCCCAAGACCGGAGCTTCATATGCCTTCCATATGTTCCGGGTTTCGCCGTGTGTTTCATTTGTGCCTGCTCTTTTATTTTTGCATTGCATCATGTCATCATGCCATCAATCTATGCAACTCAAATAAATAAACTGTATGGATCTTCGGTCCATTTAAACCGAGGGAATTCACATGGTGATTCTCTTTATAACATACCCTCCCAATATTAGGGAGCTATGATAAATAATCCATTCTTATGGAATCACCTAAAACACACTTGCAAAATTTCCCCATGCCTTTGGTATCTCGCTTCTTGACCTCGAACTTTGTCCGTAAATTCTTTCGTCATTTTTTGGAGCTCCACCAAAAATCCAAACATTTTTGGACCTTCCTAACCCTCACTTCCTATTCGAACCATTTGAATTTAAAACAAATGAGTTTGAATTTAAACTTTGAAAAAATGGCCACTCCATTTTTCTTGGATCATACACATTTTTGCGAGTTCGGGAATATTATCCCCATGCGCAAAATCCGTCCCTAACCCTCTCTTTCTTTTCCTCTCTCTCTCTAACTTCTTTTCTGTTAAAGAAAATAAATTTTTTTAAGAGAAGAGGGAGGGAGAAGGGAGCCCAGCCACCTCTGGCCATTTGGGCCTCCTAGCAGCGCCGGCCTCCCAGGCTCATGGCCCAACTGTCTCTTGTTCCCACAGCCCACCAAGTCCCTCCTTAACCTAGCCACGCTGCTCGATCCCATCTCTCCCTCTCGTTCCTGAGGCCGCCGCCACACCTGTGTCCCTCCTCCTCATTCCCTTCCACCGCACCACACACGCACATCGCTCAGAAGAGGGGCGCACGCAGCTCGATCCCCATCCTTTCTCTCCCTCGATCTCCTTTCTTCTCCATCCCTCTCATCCCCATCTTCCTCTCTCCCCTCGTCCAGTTTCTCGCTAGCGCCGCCCAGGCCTCGCCCGAACCCCTGTCGCGACCTCTGCAGGTGACCATGGCGCCCCGTTGGTCGGCGAGCCGCCGCTGCTGCTGGCACCCGCTGACCTCCCGCTTGCCTTCCCTCGACGCGCACCTCTGCTCCTTTCTCCTCGTTGTGGTTGCCCCGTGCGCCTCCCCTGCTCCATTTGGTGGACCGCGAGGCATGCCTTCGCAGCGTGCCTCCTCCCAAAGCCGAGCCACCTCCTGACTCATGCTGCGGCCTCGCCCGCTGGAGCGCCGTCCGGCCAGAGCTCCCCATCTCCCATCCATTCATGCCCGCAGCAGCGTCCAGGTGCTCGTGCTCCATCTTCCACGCCACGTCCCAGCGAGAGGGGCTCGCTGCTCGAGCATGCACGAAGAACCATGGTGCGCTCCCGAGCACCTTCTATGCGTGCCTCCACTCATCCTTGTCGGCCATCCGTGAGAAGTTTTGGCATGGCCATGACCGAGAACCCCGAGCATTTTGTTGCTGTGCACCTTCGTTCCTGGAGTTTTGGACCGTCAAGACTTGCTGCCGAGACAGGAACCGCCACAAGACGTTTCAGAGATCGCCCAAGTACCTCTACCGTTGCCCGAAATACCGTGGGTCACAAGCGCCGTGAACGACTACCGCCACTGGGGTTCGACAAGATGCCGAGTACCACTACGTTTGCCATGTACATCTACACCAAGACCGGACCGACAAGTACCGTGAGAACGTTTGTACCTCTACCGTCGCCGTGGATCCGACAAGTACCCCTACAACAAGTGTACTTCTACCGTCGTCTTCGGAATCGCTAAGAACGTCAAGTACCCCTTCGAGATGATGAGACCGGCAAGTTCGAATGACCCCAAGTACCTCATCAAAATGACCAAGTACCATTACCGTCGGACGCTCGAATGACTACAGGCGAAACGTCAAGTTCCTCGATGACCATGTACCACCACCGCTTCGGGAACAAAAACGACTAATTCCTCATTGAGATGGTACCTCTACTTCCACTACCGTCGCGAGAACGTCTACTTCCACTACCGTCACGAGAACGTCGACTTCCACTACTTCCTCTACGCCGACTTGATCCGTTCCGGAATTGCACGCTTCAAAGGTATAACCTCGAGACGACATCCGTGAACGAATGCTTGCGATGTTTGATATGCTCGTGTTTGCACCGTGTCCAAATTGTCACTCATTTCCTTGTCGCCAACTTGTGGGACACCCGGAATCCAGGAGCGCCCCACCATCTTTTGCACGCATCCGCACACTTCTCCTTTGCATCGGTATCTCAATCGAGTTACCGGAACCGGAACGCCGCCGTGGCACCGTTTTCATTATCGTTGCCGTGGCACCCCTTTCCTTTCCACCACGGTGACAAATGCTTCATAATGCTCTTGTCAAATTTTAATAAAAAATTGCATAAACTTGCTCATGTCATCCGCATCATGATAACAACAATTAAATTGTTTAATTTGTTGTTGCATTAAATTACTAAGGCATATGGGGATTTACAGGATTCATTATTTGTTATATCCGGCCCCATTTAACTTGTTTAGATGGTATAGTTTTGTTATGCTTCACCTCTTGCCATGTTAACCAACATTTAATATTGTTGAGTACCTAACCGAGAGTGAACTAAATAATTGATGTGGTGTTTCATCAATATGCAAATCGTTGCATATTGAGCTCCACTTAATTTGTCGTGTTGTTTGTGCACTTTGCCATGCCATGCATATTTAAACCAGGCATGCATCATACTTGGTTGTGCATCATGCCATGCTTATGTGGTGGTTGTTTACTATGTTGTTTGCTTCTTTCCGGTGTTGCTTCTTCGGGTTAGTTCCGATAATGTTGCGTTTGTGAGGATCCGTTCGACTTCGTCCGTTTGTCTTCTTCATGGACTCGTTCTTCTTCCTTGCGGGATTTCAGGCAAGATACCATACCCTCGAAATCACTTCTATCTTTGCTTGCTAGTTGCTCGCTCTTTTTCTATGCCTATGCTACGATACCTACCACTTGCTATATCATGCCTCCCATATTGCTAAGCCAAGCCTCTAACCCACCTTGTCCTAGCAAACCGTTGTTTGGCTATGTTACCGCTTTGCTCAGCCCCTCTTATAGTGTTGTTAGTCGCAGGTGAAGATTGGAGTTTGATCCATGTTGGAACATGGATATTTGTTGGGATATCACAATATCTCTTATTTTAATTAATGCATCTATATACTTGGTAAAGGGTGGAAGGCTCGGCCTTACGCCTGGTGTTTTGTTCCACTCTTGCCGCCCTAGTTTCCTTCATATCGGTGTTATGTTCCCGGATTTTGCGTTCCTTACACGGTTGGGTTATAATGGGAACCCCTTGATAGTTCGCCTTGAATAAAACTCCTCCAGCAATGCCCAACATTGGTTTTACCATTCGCCACCTAACCTTTTATTTCCCTTGGGTTCTGCAGACTCAAGGGTCATCTTTATTTCAACCCCCCTGGGCCAGTGCTCCTCTGAGTGTTGGTCTGACCGAGTAGACTGCGGGGCCACCTCGGGGCAACTTCAGGGATGGTTTTACTCGTAGGATGTCTCATCTGAGTGTGCCCTGAGAACGAGACATGTCCAGCTCCTATCGGGATTTGTCGGCACATTCGGGCGGCGTTGCTGGACTTGTTTTACCATTGTCGAGGATGTCTTGTAACCGGGATGCCGAGTCTGATTCGATTGTCTTGGGAGAAGGAATATCCTTCGTTGACCATGAGAGCTTGTGATGGGCGAAGTTGGGACACCCCTGCAGGGATTGAACTTCCGAAAGCCGTGCCCGCGGTTATGGGCAGATGGGAATTTGTTAATGTCCGGTTGTAGAAAACCTAAAGTCGAACTTAATTAAAATGCATCAACCGCGTTTGTAGCCGTGATGGTCTCTTTCCGGCAGAGTCCGGGAAGTGAACACGATGTTGGAATTATGCTTGACGTAGGTTGTTCTAGGATCACTTCTTGATCATAGTTTCTCGACCGTGCCTTGCCTTCTCTTCTCGCTCTCATTTGCGTATGTTAGCCACCATATATGCTAGTGCTTGCTGCACCTCCACCTCATACCTTTACCTTACCCATAAGCTTAAATAGTCTTGATCGCGAGGGTGTGAGATTGCTGAGTCCCCGTGACTCACATATACTTCCAAAACCATCTTGCAAGTGCCGTTGAACCGTGCAGATGATGCAACCAAGCTCAAGGAGGAGCTCCATGAAGATCGTGTTCTTTATGTTGTTCCATTTTCCAGTTGATTAGTAGTGGAGCCCAGTTGGGATGATCGGGGATCTGTGTAGTATTTGGGGTAGTCTTCTTTTATTTTGGTTCCGTAGTCGGACCTTGAGTGTATGTGGATGAATGTAATGCTTTATTCATGTATTGTGTGAAGTGGCGATTGTAAGCCAACTTTGTACCTTTCCCCTTTGTTTATTTACATGGGTTGTTGTCAAGATTACCTCACTTGCGACATTGCTTTCAATGCGGTTATGCCTCTGAGTCGTGCCTCGACACGTGGGAGATATAGCCGCATCGAGGGTGTTACAACCGGCTCAGTAGTCTTAATGTTGGAGAAAAAATGCCGTTTCGAACCTCTGAAGCAGAAGCTGGGGCGGCTCAAGCGTGACTGCAATGACATGGGCCAGTTTATAGCGGCTCTGGTCAAGTATGCTGATTCTGACAGTACCAAGGATCCCGTGTCTTATGAAGAAAAAACAGGGAAGGGAAAGAAGAACGGCAACGGCAAGGGTCACCAGCATAACCCGGCAAACCAGGGAGGTAATAAACATAATGTCGGCGTTCTAGGAACGGGGGTCCCCAGACTTGCCTGCCTGCGGCCTCTGGCGTGGCTCAAAGGGGGGCCCAGCACGGCCCATCTTCATCAGCACAGACTTAAGACCCTCGCGAGGGGCCAAGCCTCGCGGGGCGGATGACGCGGAGCTTCCTCAGGCACGGCCTCACCAGGCTGGCTTGCGAGGAGACGGAGAGATCAAGGCGGGGTACCAGACGAGGAGCCCGTGACGCAAGCCATGACGACCAAGGGCGCCAGGCGGGCGCCAGCCCGCGCAGTGTCCTCCTTTCCCCTTTGGTGCAAAGGGGGCAAGCGCAGCCACCGAGTACCGAGGCATCAGGCAAAGGTTGCCATTTCGGTGCAACAAGACCAAGACCAGGAGGACAGCAGGACGGAGGTCATCGTGGAGCCCAAGACGGCGTCACCACCAGAGCTTTGTGCAGGCGAGGACCAACTTTAGTCAGGATAAGTGTACTAGATGTTCCCCTTCAAAATGGCCAATTGTTGGCGCCCTTCCCGCTTAATATTTGGGAAGAGGCCCAGGGCCTTTGCATATAAATAGGACCGGGCACCCACATGGTAGGGGAGATCGGATCGAAATCACACAGAGAGAAGGGTGACTGAACTCCTCCTAGCAGTTCGTCCCCCCCAGCAAAGAACAGACCCTCGCGAGACTGTTCTTTCTTGTATCGTTCATCATCATCAGCCCAAGAGGCAATCCACCACACCACACACTGGAGTAGGGTATTACACCACAACGGTGGCCCGAACCAGTATAAACCCTGTGTCTCTTGTGTTGTTCTTTCCATAGCTTCGATCTTAGCAAGGCGGAGGGGTGCAGGTAGGTAGAAGGCGAAATCTCCGCGCTCACCCCAGTGTTCGAACCTCAAGGGTCTGCCGGAACCCAAAATCCGACATTTGGCGCGCCAGGTAGGGGTGCACCGGAGTTTTCCCTTCCGCCACCGCCACGACCTGCCTCGCGATGAGTAGCTCGTCGCCCGCTCCGGCCGCCGGCGCCAGCATGGGGGCCAGGGGGCTCCGAGCCCCAGCCACAGCCCTGCAACGGGTACGGTGGCCGGACAAGTTCAAGCCAACGACGCCGCCGCGCTACGGCGACGCGACTGATCCGCTGGACTTCTTGCTGGCATACGAGGAGGCCAACCTCGAAGCTGGAGGTGACGATAGGGTCATGGCCAACTGGCTCCCCATGGCCCTCAACGGCGCTCCACGCGCATGGCTGCTCCACCTGCCGGCAGCCTCCGTGGCCTCTTGGGAAGAGCCCCGCGGCCTCTTCCCCACCCATCACGCTACACCAACTCCCCCGGTCGTCGCGGCCCTCCTGGGCGGCTCGCAGGCGCCGCCTACAAGTCACCACGTCAAGTCGTTCATCCGCCGGGTCAGCGCCGCTTCCATGCGGCAGGGGGCTCTCCCGGACCAGGCGACGCCCAAGGCCGGCCTGACCTTCAGCTCGGAGGACCACCCCTCCAACTCGGCCTGCTCGGGTGCGCTCCCCATGCTGTGCACCCCCACCATCTGCCAGGTGGCCGTCACCAGAACTCTCATCGATGGCAGTGCGGGCCTCAGCGTACTCTCGGTCGAGGCCTTCAACCTCCTCTGCATACCCCCGGAATGGCTGCAACCCAGCCGGCCCTTCTCAGGCGTTGGGGGCGGATCATCCAGCTCCTTGGGACAGATCCGGCTCCCAGTAACCTTCGGCACCTACAGCAACTTCCGCACGGAGCTGGTCGACTTCGACATCGCCCCCATCGGCCTCCCCTACAACGCCATCCTCGGCTACCCAGCGCTGGCCCAGTTCATGGCCGCGACGCACCCGGCGTACAACCTCATGAAGATGCCCGGGAGCAGCGGTGTCCTCACCGTGCACGGGGACACCGGAGACGCGCTGCAGGTGCTCAAGCTCGCCTTCAAGACGGCGGCATCGGCACAGCCCGCCGACTCGGAGACCCCCGAGCCCAAGGGGGCTGCACCCGCCAAGAAGAAACAGTTGTTCACCCAAGACAAGGTAGAAACCAAGCAGATACCCGTCGATGAGGACGGGTCCACCGACGCCACTTTCACCATAGGCGCCAACCTCGAACCCGAGCAGGAGGAGGCCCTGGTCAGGTTCCTGCGCGCGAACAAGAAGGTATTCGCTTGGGAGCCTGACCAGTTGGCGGGGATCCCTAGGAGTGTAATCGAGCATCACCTCAACGTGTGCCCCAACGTGCGCCCTGTGAAGTATAAGGCAAGGAGGCAGTCGACAGAAAAGCAGGCCTTCATCGTCTAAGAGACCCACAAATTAGAAGCCGCTGGGGTCATTCGCGAGGTCCGATACCCGGATTGGTTGGCCAACCCTGTCATTGTGCCAAATAAGGGAGGGAAGGAGCGCATGTGTGTTGACTTCACCAACCTCAACAAGGCATGCCCGCAAGATCCGTTTCCGCTCCCCCGCATCGACCAGATCGTCGATTCCACTGCGGAATGTGACCTGCTATGCTTCTTGGATGCCTTCTCCGGGTATCACAAGATCAAGATGGCGGTAGAGGACGTCGAAAAGACAGCCTTCCTAACCCCGTGTGGGGTGTACTGCTACACATGCATGCCATTCGGGTTGCGTAACACAGGGGCGACCTTTCAGCGGCCGATGCACATCACCTCGGGCCCGTAGCTCGGGAAGAATGTTGAGGCTTACGTTGATGACATTGTGGTAAAGTCTTGGGAGGCCAGGACCCTGATACAAGACCTGGAGGAGACCTTCGCGAGCCTCAACGCAGTGAACCTACGGCTCAACCCAGAGAAGTGTGTGTTCGGAGTCCCCTCGGGCAAGCTCTTGGGTTTCCTCGTGTCCCACCGAGGCATCGAGGCTAACCCGGAAAAGGTCAAGGTGGTCGAGGACATGAGCCCTCCAAAGACCCTCAGAGAAATGCAGAGGCTCACTGGGCGCGTGACCGCGCTAGGGCGCTTCATCTCCAAGTTGGGGGAGCGAGCGCTGCCTTTCTTCCAGCTAATGAAGAAAAAGGGGCCCTTTGAGTGGACTGAAGAGGCCGACAAGGCCTTCCAGGATCTCACGAGATACCTGACCAGCCCACCGGTCATGGTGGCTCCGCGCCCTCAAGAGCCCCTGGTGCTTTACCTCGCCGCCACTCCCTACTCCGCCAGCGCAGCCCTGGTGGCAGTTAGAGAGGAGCGTCGCATCAAAACCACAGCAGCAGCCCGGGACAAGGCAAAACAGGAACAAGGAAGGCCCACAAAAACCGCCACCGCGGCTGAGGAGGATCAGCCGCCGCAGAGGAGTGCACCGGAGGCGGGAGAGGCCCCTCTCCCAGATGGCCAGCCTCAGGAGGCCTCATCACCTCAGGAGGCGCCATGGTCTCCCAAGGGAGCCACCAGCACTGACGCACCCAACCTCGTTGAGCACCCAGTGTACTTCGCCAGCACGGTGTTGCGGGACGCGAGGGCACGGTACCCCATGCCTCAGAAACTCCTCCTCGCGCTATTGGTGGCCTCGCGCAAGCTGCGGCACTATTTTCAGGGTCACCCCATCAAGGTCGTCTCGTCATACCCCCTGGAGAGAGTGCTCAGGAGCCCTAACTCAGCTGGAAGGGTCGCCGAGTGGAACATAGGACTACAAGCGTTTCAGCTCGAATTCAGCACAACCAGAGTCATCAAGGGAGCAGCATTGGCGGATTTTGTGGCAAAATGGACGGAGGCACCAGGCCTCAAGGCCGGCGAGGATCGGTCCCTCTCCCCGGGAAGCGAGGCGCCAGAAGGCTGGGTCATGTACTTCGATGGGGCGTTCTCCAGGCATGGCGCTGGGGCTGGGGCGGTGCTTATGTCGCCCACTCAGGACAAGCTCTACTACGTTGTGCAGCTCTGTTTCCAGCAAGGTGAAAAGGTCTCCAACAACATAGCGGAGTATGAAGGTTTAATAGCAGGCTTGAAGGCCGCAGCTGCCCTGGGGGTGAAACGCCTCATCATCAAGGGCGATTCGCAGCTCCTTGTCAATTTCTCCAACAAAGTGTATGAGCCGAAAGATGAGCACATGGAAACCTACCTTGCAGAGGTCCGCAGGATGGAGAAGCAGTTCTGGGGGTTGGAGTTGCAGCATGTGCCCCGTGGCACCAATCAGGAGGCCGACGACATCGCCAAACGGGCATCCAGGCGGTTACCTCAGGAGCCTGGCGTTTTTGAGGAGCGGCTCTTCAAGCCCTCAGCCCTGCCGTCATTGTCAAACACGACTCAGCCTCGGGAGGAGCTCCCCCAGCAACCTGCCTCAGGAGCCCCGGCCTGTGGCCCGGCCTCAGGAGCACGCCTGCTCCTGACGATGGAACCTCAGGAGGGGTGCTGGATCATGGAGCTTCGGAGTTACTTAACGCAAGGGACCCTGCCGGAGAAGGAAGAGGAAGCGGAGCATGTGGCATGGCAGGCCACGGCATACTGCATCAAGGATGGAGAGCTCTACCGGAAGCGACCAAACGTCGTATCCCTGCGCTGCATCTCCAGGGAGCAAGGAAAGGAACTGCTGGAAGATATACACGGTGGAGACTATGGACATCATTCATCATCACGGACCCTCGTCGGCAAGGCGTTCCGTAGTGGGTTTTATTGGCCCACCGCACTCAATGACGCCGTCGAACTAGTGAAAGCTTGTGAGGCCTACCAGTTCCACGCCAAACAGATCCATCAGCTAGCAGGAGGCCTGCAGACTATACCCCTTTCATGGCCATTCGCAGTCTGGGGGCTGGACATCCTGGGCCCGTTTCCTCGGGCGACAGGGGGCTACCGCTACCTCTACGTCGCCATGGACAAGTTCACCAAGTGGGCTGAAGTAGAGGCCGTCCGCACCATCCCCGCGGGTTCTGCGGTCAAGTTCATCAGGGGCATCGTGAGCCGGTTCGGGGTGCCGAACCGCATCATCATGGACAACGGTTCGCAGTTCACCAGTAACCTTTTCAAAACATACCGTGCTAACCTTGGAACGCAGATATGCTACGCTTCGGTGGCGCACCCCCGAAGCAACGGCCAGGCCGAGCGAGCCAACGCAGAGGTCCTGAGGGGCCTCAAGACCAGGACATTCAAGAAGAAGCTGGAGGCCTGCGGCAGAGGTTGGTACGATGAGCTTCAGTCCGTGTTGTGGTCCATCCGCACAACCGCGACCAAGCCGACTGGAGAGACCCCGTTCTTCCTGGTCTACGGAGCCGAAGCGGTCCTCCCTCACAAGGTCAGACGTCGCTCCACGCGGGTCCTGGCGTTCGACGAGGCGCAGCAGGACGCCATGCGGGGGATGGACCTCGTGCTGGGGGAGGAACGTCGCCGACAAGCCGCGCTGCGAGCGGCGAGGTACCAACAAGCACTGCGACGGTATCACTGCTGCAACATCCGCCCCAGAACTCTCGAGGTAGGAGACCTCGTGCTCAGGCAGGTTCTCTCCAGGGAGGGATTGCACAAGCTCTCTCCCATGTGGGAGGGCCCGTTCAAGGTTGTTCATGTTTCCCGGCCCGGCTCCGCGCGCTTGGAGACTCACGAGGGGGTGCCGGTCCAGAACGCATGGAACATCCAACACCTCCGAAGGTTCTACCCCTAAAAAGGCCCAGAGCCTGTGAAGAAGGCGAATGCCTGTGAAGCTGCCGCGTTTTGGAAAAGGCCCAGAGCCTGTGAAGAAGGCGAATGCCTGTGAAGCTGTCGCGTTTTGGAAAAGGCCCGAAGCCTGTGAAGAAGGTGAACGCCTGTGAAGCCGCCGCGGTTTGGAAAAGGCCCGGAGCCTGTGAAGAAGGCGAGTGCCTGTGAAGCTGTCGCGTTTTGGAAAAGGCCCGAAGCCTGTGAAGAAGGCCAACGCCTGTGAAGCTCGCCGCCCGTGACACTCTCACGTAATAATGAGTTGGGGCTGTACACGCCCCAGAGTCTCAGGAGCGCCGGCCTCAGGCCCTGGGGCTCCCTCCCATGCCCAGTGGCAGCACTTAGTTCCGCGCTGGTGAGAAGACGTCGAAGACTAGATTAGGTGCCGCACGCGGCTTTTTCATTTGCTTTTCGCAGTTGGCTTGCTCGTTCTCATTCGAAGTTTTATTGAAGTTGTTGCCATCTTTGGCTTGTGGTTCTTCGACTTTTCTCTCTCCTGCCTCGATTTCTCTTATGCAAGGCCTCGCGAGGGGGGGGGGCAGCCGAGCGCCCTTGCGGGAGTTCCTGTCCTAGTCGTTCAAAGGTTTCGCGACCTGGGTCCATTACAGGAGCACCCCTCCAGTCCGTGCCCCACGGGCACCGCGACACAAACACAGGGCCTGGGTCGGTCGCCCCCCACGGCTGGGGCCAGGAACTACCCATGCGCAGGCACATAGCGGAAGGCACGATAATGGAAGCAAAGCAACAATTAACAGCAATAACCCAAACACGCCCCCGTGGGGCTCCACACTACTGTCTTTTTACGCAGGAAAAAGGAAAAGGAAGAACAAATCAGGCGCAGCTCGCCTCACACCGGCCTGCAGGGAAGACCCGAGCTGCCTCCGGCACTCAGGCAGACTCCCTCTCGTGCTTCACCGATGCATGACGGCGGGCAGACACGCTGCCACCTCCCAAGCAGATACGACGGCGTGGAGGCTGACCGCGGCCACCGCTAGAAGAGTCGCCGCCTGAAGAAGAACTGGTGAAGCTTGGGGAACCCTGAGCGCCGCCAATCACGCGAGCGCTATCCTCTCCATCATCGCGGGGCTGGGTTCCCGGCCGCGGTCGTCGTCCTCAGGGCAGCATCCTACGCGGCGACCATCTTCCCCAAACACCCTCACGTAGAGGGTGGCGTCGCCGTCAAACTTGAAGTGCAGGGTGCACCGACGGCTCAGGCCACGCGCGCGGGCGAACGTCTGCCAACCGCGGGCCAAGGCCAGGCTCCCGGCTGCGGAGACCTCCAGTGAAGCCCATGAGGCCCGGCTGCAGCAGCCGTCTGCCTGGAGCCAGAGGCCGCCCTGGGCACCGGCCGGGAGCTCGCCGAGGAGGAAGCGAGGAAGTGGAAGCCGGGTGCTAGTCGGCTCCGCCGACCACACAACAAACTCCGGCAGCACCTCTGCAGCGCGAAAGCACGGCCTAGGGGGACGCACGACCGAAGCACGCCCCGGGCCGCAGCAGTCCGCCCGTCACCATGCTGGAAATCGTCTCCGCGGCCACGGGGAGCTGCCGTGGTGGCCATAGGATGTTTGCGAGGGCGCCCTCGCCCACGCTTGGGCGGGGGGAGGCAGGCTCTACCCGGCGAGCCTTCCCCTTCTCTACAGCCGAGAACCTCCTCGACGGGGCCATGAAGAAGAAGGAGAAGCAAAGGGGGATGAACTGGAAGGGCGCGCGCCAATCCGTACTTATAGCCGGCGAGGGCCAACCGTCGGCCCCCACTATCGCAGGTAATCATGACCCGCTTTGCATGCAGGGACTTGTCGAATCTGTGTAGTTGCCGAGGCGCCATGGGGAAGTGGAGACGCCCACATCCAATCAACTGCCACGCGGCGCCCAAGGCCGCAGGCTGTTAGGGCCCGCGGCGCTTCGCGCTTACCCTTTCGCCTCCCTGCACGGCCAAGTCCGGGTGCGCCTTGGGCCCAGGGGCTGCTGTCGGCGTTCTGGGAACGGGGGTCCCCAGACTTGCCTGCCTGCGGCCTATGGCGTGGCTCAAAGGGGGGCCCAACACGGCCCATCTTCATCAACACAGACTTAAGACCCTCGCGAGGGGCCAAGCCTCCCGGGGCGGACGACGCGGAGCTTCCTCAGGCACGGCCTCACCAGGCTGTCTCACGAGGAGGCGAAGAGATCAAGGCGGGATACCACACAAGGAGCCCGTGACGCAAGCCATGACGACCAAGGGCGCCAGGCGGGCGCCAGCCCGCGCAGTGTCCTCCTTTCCCCTTTGGTGCAAAGGGGGCAAGCACAGCCGCCGAGTACCGAGGCATCAGGAAAAGGTTGCCATTTCGGTGCAATAAGACCAAGACCAGGAGGACTGCAGGACGGAGGTCATCGTGGAGCCCAAGACGGCGTCACCACCAGAGCTTTGTGCAGGCGAGGACCAACTTTAGTCAGGATAAGTGTACTAGATGTTCCCCTTCAAAATGGCCAATTGTTGGCGCCCTTCCCGCTCAATATTTGGGAAGAGGCCCAGGGCCTTTGCATATAAATAGGACCGGCCACCCACAGGGTAGGGGAGATTGGATCTAAATCAGAGAGAGAGAAGGGTGACTGAAATCCTCCTAGCAGTTCGCCCCCCCCAGCAAAGAATAGACCCTCGTGAGGCTGTTCTTCCTTGTATCGTTCATCATCATCAGCCCAAGAGGCAATCCACCACACCACACACTGGAGTAGGGTATTACACCACAACGGTGGGCCGAACCAGTATAAACCCTGTGTCTCTTGTGTTGTTCTTTCCATAGCTTAGATCTTAGCAAGGCGGAGGGGTGCAGGTAGGTAGAAGGCGAAATCTCCGCGCGCACCCCAGTGTTCGAACCTCAAGGGTCTGCCGGAACCCGAAATCCAACACATAAGGCTAACGAATTTGTGGCTAACACCAATGCACAGGGCAAGAACCAACGGTGCAAGGGTAGGAAACCCCCTCGGTCAGGCGGGTCAGGTCCCACCCTCGAGCAACTATTGAATGAACCTTGTCCAAGACACGATACCCGGGAGAAGCCAACCACCCATCTGTGGAAGGACTGTACAATCATGAAGGCATTTAAAAATTCCAACACATTTGATGGAAGTCACGGGCCTGGCGGCGGTTCCGGCGGAGGCGGATTTCATGGCCCGGGCGCCGGTTCAAGTGGAGGCGTTTTTCACGGTCAGGGCCATCCGGGTAACCAGGGAGGTTATAATCCACAACCCGGCCAAGGTAATCAGCAGCAATAGTTCGGTTATCGCAGCAACCCAAAACAGTTGAATAGTTGGCAGTACCATGTATTTACCACTAGTTTATGCAAAAGAGACTAGAAGCTTCATAAGAGGGATGTCAATGCCGTTGAGCCGGCGATTCCACGTTATTTGAGGTGGTCAGAACAGCCTTGTGGAGCAGAGAAGATCATCCTCCCCGGGTTGATAATCCGGGTCACTTAGCCTTGGTGGTGGCACCTCAGGTTGGTGGATATAAATTCACTAAAGTGATCATGGATGGAGGCAGTAGCATCAACATCCTCTACTATGAGATGTTCCGTCGGATGGGGTTGACTGATAAGAGTCTTAAGCAATCCAACACTGTTTTTCACGGTGTTGTACCTGGCAAGTCGGCATACCCAGTTGGTAAGATTGAACTGGAAGTAGCCTTTGGGGATGAATATGATTCCAGGGCTGAGAAGTTAATTTTTGAGGTGGTTAAGATCAAAAGGCCATATCATGCTCTATTTGGACAGCCGGCTTATGCCAAGTTCATGGCTCGGCCGTGTTATGTATATCTGCAGCTCAAGATGCTGGGTTATAAAGGTACCATTACAGTACATGGAAGCTGGAAAATAGCCCTGGAATGTGAGGAAGGCGATGCCGCTTATGCAGAGTCTGTTTGCGCGACAGAGGAGTTGATGTTTTATAAAGATAACGTTGACCCGGCGGACATGACGTCTTTAACAAAGCCAACTAGGGAGCATGAACCGGTATTGAAGTTCAAGTCGGCTGATGACACCAAGATGGTTGATTTTGTGCCAGGCGACTCATCTAAACAGTTCATCATTAGTGCCAACTTGGATCCAAAATAGGAAAGCGCGCTCATTGAGTTCATCCGTGAGAATCGGGACATCTTTGCATGGAAGCCTTCTGACATGCCGGTGTCCCGAGAGAACTCGCTGAGCACACTCTTAACATTGATCCGAAGTTTAAGCCGGTCAGGCAGTTCCTTCGGTGGTTTAACAAGGAACGACGCAAGGCCATAGGAGAAGAGGTGGCCCGGCTCTTGGCGGCCGGGTTCGTTGTGGAAGTTTTTCACCCAGAGTGGTTGGCCAACCCGGTGCTCGTACTCAAGAAGAACGGCACCTGGCGTATGTGTGTGGATTACACCAATTTGAACAAGGCTTGTCTGGCTGACCCTTTTGCTCTCCCTCGTATTGATCAAATCATTGATGCTATGGTGGGTTGCGAGCGTTTGAGTTTTTTGGATGCATACTCAGGTTATCATCAGATCAAGATGGCAATTAAGGACCAGGAGGAAACAACTTTCATCACTCCATTTGGAGCCTTCTGCTATGTGTGTACAGAATTGCCTTCACAATCAGATTGGGTGGAATGTTCATGCTTATGTGGATGATATAGTGGTGAAGTCCAGAAAGGAGGAAACCCTGGTACCAGATCTGAAGGAGACCTTTGATAACCTCCGGGTCTACAAGATGATGCTTAACCTGGCCAAGTGTGTTTTTGGAGTCCTAGCTGGCGAACTTTTGGGTTTTCTGGTGTCTAACAGAGGTATTGAGGCTAACCCGGAGAAGATCAAAGCAATCACATCTCTGGCTAAACCGGTGTGCATCAATGATGTTCAGCGGCTAGCAGGTCACATCGCGGCCTTACGCCGGTTCATAAGCCGGTTAGGGGAAAAGGCGATGCCTTTGTATCAAATGATGAAAAAGGCGGATGACTTCGTCTAGAGTGATGCTGCTAACTCTGCTTTCGAGGATTTGAAGAAACAGCTCGTTGAACCCTCGGTTCTTGCTGCTCTAGTTGAGAAAGAGCCATTGTTATTATACGTAGCTGCTAACTCGCGAGCTGTTAGTGTGGCCATTATGGTGGAACACAAGGAGGACGGCAAGGAACATCCGGTCCAATGGCTAGTTTACTACGTTAGTGAGGTGTTGATTGAATCTAAACAAAGATATCCACATCGGCATAAGCTCGTGTATGGGGTGTTCATGGCAAGCCGGAAGCTCAAACATTACTTTCTGGGTCACCCAATCATTGTGGTTAGCTCTACTCCTTTGGGAGACATCATTCAAAACAGAGAAGCTACTGGACGAGTCGCCAAGTGGGCCATTGAACTTGGGTCTCATGGGTTGAAGTATGTGCCACGTACTGCGATCAATTCTCAAGCGCTGGTTGACTTTATTAATGACTGGACAGAGATGCAGATGCCAGAGGAGAAATCAGAAAACACATATTGGACGATTCACTTTGATGGGTCCAGACAGTTGGAAGGCTCAGGGGCTGGAGTTTTTTTAACTTCCCCTCGAGGTGACAAGTTTTGTTACGTGTTGCGGTTGATGTTTCCTTGTACTAACAATGCAGCAGAATATGAAGCCTTTCTCCATGGTCTTCGAATGGCTAAAGAAATGAGTCTGAGCCGGGTCCGGTGCCTTGACGATTCAGATTTTGTGGCTCAACAGGTGTCAGGCAAGTGGGATTCCAAGGATCCTCTCATGGCGGCTTATCGTCATGAAGTTGATGCTGTTGCAGGACATTTTAAGGGTTACCAAGTGGAACACATTGACCGAAGAAAGAATGAAGCGGCTGATGCCTTAAGCCGGCTAGGATGTCAGCGTAAGCCGGTGCCACCTAACACCTTTTTGGATGTTTTGCATAACCCGTCTGGTAAGTTACCTACAGAGGAAGATCTGGCCGTTCCTGACCCGGAGGCACAGTTGGTGGCAGCTCTTCACTTCATCCCAGATTGGACACTACCGTTCTTGGCCTACATGACTCGGGGCGACTTGCTAGAGGATGAGACCCTGGCCCGACAGATAACCCGGCGGTCCAAATCAATGACGATTTCTGACGGAGAATTATACAATCGCAGTGTCACTGGAGCGTTTCAGCGGTGTGTTTCCCCTGAAGAAGGTCAAGAAATACTTCGTGAGATCCATGAAGGGGATTGTGGTCATCACGCCGGGTCAAAATCTCTTGTGGCCAAAGCTTTTCGTCATGGTTTTTACTGGTTGACGGCTCACGCTGATGTAGAAGATCTGGTCAGTAGATGTGATGGATGTCAAAAATTTGCACGACGAGCGCATGTGCCAGCTCAGGAATTGTGGATGATTCCAATCACTTGGCCATTTACAGTCTGGGGGCTTGACATGGTTGGACCTTTCAAAAGGTCCAAGGATAAAAAGACACATCTTTTAGTGGCAGTTGACAAATTCACAAAGTGGGTTGAGGTAGAGCCAGTGAGCAAGTGTGATGCAGCCACGGCGGTTCAGTTCATGAAAAATGTGATTTTTTGCTTTGGTTTTCCACACAGCATTATCAGTGACAATGGCACTAATTTGTCCCAAGGGGCTATGGAGGAGTTTTGTCAAAGAGAGCACATCCGGCTGGATGTTTCTTCTGTAGCTCACCCTCAATCTAACGGGCAGGCTGAGAGAGCAAATCAGGAAATCTTAAAAGGTCTCAAGCCCCGGCTCATGGTTCCCTTACAATGGACGCTGGGTTGCTGGGTAGAGGAGTTACCCTCGGTACTGTGGAGTATTAACACCACTCCTAACAGGTCCACGGGTTATACACCCTTCTTCATGGTTTATGGAGCGGAAGCAGTCCTGCCTAGTGACATCCTTCATGACTCGCCTCATGTGGCGGCTTATGTTGAAGCTAATAACGAACAAGCTAGACAGGATGCACTTGACTTGTTAGATGAGGAGAGAGACTTAGCAGTGGCTCGATCAGCAATTTATCAACAGGACCTGCGCCGTTATCACAGCCGCTGGGTTAAGTCCAGGACTTTTCAAGAAGGTGACCTAGTGCTCCGGCTCATCCAGGATCTGTCTGATGCACACAAGCTATCCCCGCCTTGGGAAGGACCCTTTGTGGTCAGCAAGAACTTAAACAACGGGTCATATTACCTCATTGACGTTCGAGAGCACAAAGACTCACGTAAGTCGGAGGAAGAGACCCGCCGGCCGTGGAACATTGCTCAACTTCGGCCATACTACACCTGAGCCACCGACTCTCGTCATGTACATACTTTGACGTTGTATATACTATGATAAGTAATAAAGCAGGACCTCTGTCCTTTTCCCCTTCAAAGGTCATATATCTTTACTATTTTTCATGAGTATTAAGGAGCTGATCATATCTGAATTTATCTTAACCTTTCTGGTTCGGCTTATGATTGTATTCGAATCTAGCTGTAAACCTCATGATCACTTGGGGGCTTCCTATTCAAACATAGGTCGTATTCGAACCAAAGAGAACATAGCTGTCATAACCCTCTTGATCGGCTCAATGCCACACTCACTAGGGGGCTTCTTGATCGTATATGAATCATAGCTTAACCCCTTTTGGGTCCGACTTGGATCGTATTTGAATCAGGGTCGTTAAAAACCTCTCAAGGTCATTTGGGGGCTTCCTGTTCAAACATAGGTCATATTCGAACCAAAGATAACATAGCTGTCGGTACCCTCTTGATCAGCGCAACGCCAAAGCCACTGGGGGCTATATGATCGTATTCGAATCTTAGCTCAACCCCTTTGGTCCGGTTTACTGGTCGTATTCGAATCAGAAACCCCCCACTTTCAGTTACAAAGTTAATTTATATTGTTTGAAACTTGCTATTTGTCTTACTGGTCTTTGTTGTTTCAAATTTAAAACCATCAGCATGGTTTTTTTTCACCGTCTTGATTATTTGACAATAAGCCAGAAAGGTATGATAGTCATGAGGCGTAAAGAAGCATTGACTTCTCAACAGGACTGGATCATCAACCTCATTACCCGGGTCATATAAACCGGTGGTCTAGAGTTAAAACATACAGGTATGACTGTTATTTATGAACAGTTGTTTCTGTGTTAATCAAAGGTTGTTTCAACCTTGTTTATTTTCTCATCTGTTTCTGTTTCTTCTACTATGATAAACCACTGGTTATATACCGGGTGTTCTGACCTGTTCGTTGCCAAGCCGCCAAGCCAGTTTTTTTCTTTTTCTACAGGAAAAGAGTCGCAATATGATAGAGATAACCATAAATATGACGCATATATTGACATCAGGAAGCAAAGAGTCACACACGGCATCTTATGCACGATGGCATAGGCAAAATATGCAGTTGTTTCAAACTAAAGTTATTACAAGGCTTCAAAGAGCCCACAAGATGGTTATCACTCTTCCCTCGCCGGTTCACCTCCGTCTGCTGATTGGAAGCTGGGTTTGGACCAGTCAAAACCGTTCACGGCAATGAACTCTGCTTCTTCATCAATCAGGCCAGCCGGATCAACTTCTGGAGCAAACGTATGTTGACGAACCGGCGGGATTAGATGTGTCACCTTGTAAGAGGGAGTCGCCATCTTCTTATTCTCCAAATCAAAACCCGGCCGATATTTGTCAATATTGGTTTCATCTCCAAGAACAGTAGCTTGAGGTCGAACTCCCCTCATGCAGGCAATGAAGTCATCTTGCTCAAAAAGAGACCAGTCTTCCTTCACAGTCGGGTATCCCCTAGCTACATCCACCGGGTCTAGATCTGGCACCCAGGCTTTGGAACGGCTCAGGGCAGTCAAGGCTCCGGCTCTGGCACAGGATCATTTGACCTCTTGAAACCTAGCGGGTAAGATTGACAGTTTTTTCAAAACATCGCTCAGCCGATTGGGTCCTTGGTTGGCAGGTGAGATGGTGGCAAGTGCTCGTTGAGCGCCAGTGTACAATTGCTCCACCAAGGTATAAACCGCCTTCAGTTTACACTGTCTTGGCTCAGATTTTTGCTGCGTGGACCTGCGAGTATTAAATTAGGCTCAGCAGGCGGCTTATATTTCGGGTCAAAAGAAGGTATAATAGATCAGTACAGATGGCTTACCAAAGATGGCGGAAACCATTTGAGACACCCGGTTCTTTAAGCCGGTCAGCTCTGTGGTAACCTCCTCAATAGTCGCTTCAGCTTTTTCGGTGCGTTGTGTCAGCAGCGTCTTTTTTCAGCCCAGGCTTTCTTTTTGGAAGTCAAGCTGGTTTTCAAATTTTCCGTCTCAGCAAGACTCAATTGAAGTTTAGAATCAGCAGACTTGATTTCTGCCTGAAAGCGCAAGTGCTCCCTAGGTGGTTTTGGTAATTAATGACAACATATCTCTTGTTGGACTAACACTTTTACCTAGTATGTTTCAAATAAGTTCAACAATGAAGTGGCATGGACTAGAGGATGTGGAACCCCTTCAAAATGCTAAGGACAAAGGATTGGCTCAAGCTCCAAGCTCAAGACTCCACATTTTCTATTTTAGTGATCCAAGATCACATTGAGTCTATAGGAAAGCCAATACTATTAAGAAGGGATGAGGTGTTGCTTAATGGCTTGCTTGCTCAAAGTGCTTAGAGATATGCTCCAAAGCCCTCAACCACTTTCTCACTTCCAAATATGTCCTAAACCAAAAGTCAAACTTGGCCCCACCGATTCTTTCTATCTAGAGCCACCGAGTTCAGTTGACATAGCCACTGCCAGAAACCCTAATAAGTTCGTTCTCACCGATGGGATCTTGGTCTCACCGAGATGGGCTTGCAAACTCTCTGTTACCTATTGCAATATTTTTGGTCCCACCGAGATATGCAATCGGCCCCACCGAGTTTGCTTGGCCAACTCTCTGTTTCAGTTATTACCCAAATCGGTCCCACCGAGTTTGAGTAACCAGTCAAACCGAGTTTTCGTTTTACCCTAACCCTAGCACATCGGTTCCACCGAGTTGATGTAGTCGGTCCCACCGAAAACCCTAACGGTCACTAGGTTTGCTAAGTCGGTCCGACCGAGTTTCTCAACTCGGTCTCACCGAGATTGGTAAATTGTGTGTAACGGTTAGATTTTGTGTGGAGGCTATATATACCCCTCCACCCACTCTTCATTCATGGAGAGAGCCATCAGAACATACCTACACTTCCAATACACATTTTATGAGAGAGAACCACCTACTCATGTGTTGAGGCCAAGATATTCCATTCCCACCATATGTATCTTGATCTCTAGCCTTCCCCAAGTTGCTTTCCACTCAAATCTTCTTTCCACCAAATCCATATCCTGTGAGAGAGAATTGAGTGTTGGGGAGACTATCATTTGAAGCACAAGAGCAAGGAGTTCATCATCAACACACCATTTGTTACTTCTTGGAGAGTGGTGTCTCCTAGATTGGCTAGGTGTCACTTGGGAGCCTCCGACAAAGATTGTGGAGTTGAACCAAGGAGTTTGAAAGGGAAAGGAGATCGTCTACTTCGTGAAGATCTACCGCTAGTGAGGCAAGTCCTTCGTGGGCGATGGCCACGATGGGATAGACAAGGGTGCTTCTTCGTGGACCCTTCGTGGGTGGAGCCCTCCATGGACTCGCGCAACCGTTACCCTTCGTGGGTTGAAGTCTCCATCAACGTGGATGTACGATAGCACCACCTATCGGAACCACGACAAAAACATCCGTGTCTCCAATTGTGTTTGAATTCTCCAAAACCTTCCCCTTACATTCTTGCAAGTTGCATGCTTTACTTTCCGCTGCTCATATACTCTTTGCATGCTTGCTTGATATGTATTGTGTTTGTTAAACTTGTGCCAAAACTCCACTTCAACTTAAAGAAGTTAAAAACTGCAACTTTTAGCACTTAGTGTCTATTCACCCCCCTCTAGACACCTCTTCTCGATCCTTTCAATTGGTATCAGAGCTTTGGTTTCCATTGCCTTGGTTTAGACACCATTGGTGGAAGATGGATGAGTCTACTTTGGGGAGTCTTAGACATAGAGTGCCTATTCTTGATGGAGAATATTTTCATGAGTGGAAAAATGAAATGCTTGAGATTTTCAATGAATATCACTTGAACAAGTATATTGCTAGCCCTTGTGCACCTCATGTTGATCCCATGCATCCTACCCTTGATGAGTCAATTGACATGATTCGCAATCTTAGAACTGTTAATCTTATCACTAGAGGCTTGCCTAGAAACTTGATTGGATGTTTGCCGACTCTTAAGTGTGCCTACACCATATGGAAATTTCTTGAGGAACTCTTTCCAAATTATTCCTTGAAAGATCTAGATGAAATTCTCCATAAGTCTATTGCCTTGATTAAGATGAGTTCCAATGATCCCAAATTTGGTGACTGCTTATTTGAGCTTACTAATCTTACGAGTGCCAAAGGAGACGTTGGAATCATTAGCAATATCATTTCCAGAGCTATTAGAATTCATAAAGATAACTATAGAAATGATCATTTATCTAATGAATTACCCTCTCTAGGAATTGATCAACCACAAGATGATGTTGAACATGGATACTCTGATGAGGATGATGATGATAGTGACTATGATCTCGATGATGCGATGAGACACTTTGGTCTTATGGCAAATCTTCGCGTCTACATGGCTGGAGGAAAGGAATGGGTCCTTGATAGTAGATGTACTGATCATATGACCGGAGATAAAGACATGTTTTGTGAGCTTGCTGAAAACGATGGCCCTCGAAAGTATGTCACTTTTGGTGATAATTCAAAGGGTAAGGTGGTTGGCCTTGGTAAGGTGGCCATCTCACATGATAGCTCCATACAAAATGTCATGCTCGTTGAATCTCTTGGCTACAACTTACTTTCAGTATCTAGACTTGCTGATTTCGGTTTCAATGTCCTATTTACAGAAGTAGACTGCCAAGTGTTTCGTAGAGATAATCATAAAATGGTCTTTACCGGTATATGTAGAGGAGATCTTTACATTGTTGATTTCACTAAAAAGGCCCAACCTAAAACTTGCTTAATTGCTAAATCTTCTAAAGGCTGGTTATGGCATAGGATGCTAGGCCATGTGGGCATGCGAAACCTTGACAAACTCATTAAAGGAAATCATATCCTTGGCGTTAACGATGTCATATTTGACAAGGATAGACTTTGTAGTGCTTGTCAAGCAGGGAAACAAGTTGGAGGAAGTCATCACGCTAAGAACATCATGACCACAAGAAGACCACTCGAGCTACTTCACATGGATCTTTTAGGTCCAAATGCCTACAAGAGTCTTGGTGGTAACTCATTTGGTCTATTCATAGTTGATGATTTTTAAAGATTTACGTGGGTGTTCTTTCTTGATGACAAATCGCGGGTCCAAAAGATCTTCAAAAACTTTGCTAGGAAGACCCAAAATCAATTTGACGTGAAGATCAAGAAGGTTCGGAGCGACAACGGAACGGAGTTCAAGAACGCAAATGTGGACACCTTTCTTGACGAAGAAGGGATCGCACATGAGTTCTCGGCTACATACACACCTCAACAAAATGGAGTTGTTGAGAGGAAGAACCGGACTCTTACCGAGATGGCAAGAACGATGCTTGATGAGTACAAGACGCCAAAACACTTTTGGGCGGAAGCGGTAGAGACTGCTTGTCATGCAACAAATCACTTGTATCTTCACAAGCTACTCGGCAAGACGGCATACGAGCTCCTCACCGGTAACAAACCCCAAGTTGGATACTTTCGAGTATTCGGCTCAAAGTGCTACATTCTTGATAAGCATCGTCGTTCTAAATTTGCTCCTAAGTCTCATGAAGGTTTCCTACTTGGTTATGGCTCAAACTCTCACACATACCGTGTCTACAACAATTTCACCCGAAAGGTTGAAGAAACAGTAGATGTGAAGTTTGATGAATCTAACAGCTCGCAAGTAGAGCAATTGCCAATTTATGTAGGAGACAAAGAACCCTCGGAAGCAATCCAAGACTTGTCTATTGGCAAGATTCGTCCAATGGAGATAAAGGAGAGTACCTCGTCCATCCAAGTGCTTCTACCTCACGACAAGGTGAACCAAGAGTTGATACGGAAGCATCCACGAGTGGGAGACACCAAGATGAAGAAAACGAGGAAGTGCACCAAGACGAACGTCAACAACCTCCTTCTCCACCGCGACAAGAGAACAACAACGCTAACAATGAAGAAGGCCAAGAAGAAGAACAAGATGAAGAAGATGTTCAACAAAGACCCAAGCAAAAGCTTTCACGAGTTCGAGCAAGAATTTCTAAAGATCATCCCGTGGAGCAAATCTACAATGATATCCAAACCGGGAGAAACACTCGCTCAAAAACTCGTTTAGCTAACTTTTGTGAACACTATTCATTCATCTCTCGCATTGAATCTATGAAGGTTGAAGAAGCATTGGAAGATCCGGATTGGATAAACGCTATGCATGAAGAGCTACACAACTTTGAGAGAAATCAAGTGTGGACATTGGTCGAGAAGCCCGACAACAACCACAACATCATCGGTACCAAATGGGTATTTCGCAACAAGCAAGATGAAGATGGACAAGTGGTTCGCAACAAAGCACGTCTCGTTGCCCAAGGCTACACACAAGTCGAAGGTATGGACTATGGTGAGACATATGCTCCCGTTGCTAGACTTGAGTCCATTCGCATCTTACTTGCTTATGCTAATCACCAGGATATCACTTTGTACCAAATGGAAATTAAAAGTGCTTTTCTAAATGGTGAAATTGAGGAGGAAGTTTATGTTAAGCAACCTCCCGGCTTTGTCAATCCTAAGAAACCTAATCATGTCTACAAACTTCACAAAACCCTTTATGGTCTTAAACAAGCTCCTAGAGCATGGTATAAATGCTTGACCAAGTTCCTTATTGAAAAAGGCTTTGAAATTGGAAAAATAGATTCTACTCTTTTTACTAAAAGGGTTAATGGAGAACTATTTGTATGCAAAATTTATGTTGATGATATTATATTTGGATCAACTAACCCTCATTTTAGTGAAAAGTTTGGGAAGCTAGTGTCGAAGAAGTTTGAGATGTCTATGATGAGTGAACTCAAATTCTTTCTTGGTTTGCAAATCAAGCAAACTAAGGAAGGCACCTTTGTCTCTCAAACGAAGTACACCAAGGACTTATTCAAGAAGTTCAATATGCAAGAATGCAAAGGTATGACTACACCCATGCCTACTAGTGGACATCTTGATTTGACCAAAGATGGTGAACCGGTTGATCAAAAAGTTTACCGCTCTATGATTGGTTCATTATTATATCTATGTGCTTCATGTCCCGATATCATGTTAAGTGTATGCATGTGTGCACGATATCAAGCTGCTCCTAAGGAATGTCATCTTAAGGCCGTGAAGAGGATAGTGAGATACTTAATGCATACACCAAATTTTGGCATTTGGTATCCAAAGAGAGCTTCCTTTGATCTTGTTGGCTACTCCGACTCGGACTATGTCGGTGAAAAGGTTGATAGGAAGTCCACTTCGGGTACTTGTCAACTCCTTGGTAGATCTCTTGTTTCTTGGTCTTCCAAGAAACAAAACTCGGTATCCTTATCCATCGCAGAAGCGGAATACATTGCCGCTGGTTCATGTTGTGCTCAATTACTATAGATGACCCAGACTCTTAAAGATTATGGGATATATGTGAAACATGTTCCATTACTTTGTGACAATGAAAGTGCTATCAAGATTGCTCACAATCCCGTGCAACACTCTCGAACTAAGCATATTGAAGTTCGTCATCATTTCATTCGAGATCACGTTGCTAAGGGTGACATAAACCTTAAGCATGTTCGCACCGATAAGCAGTTAGCAAATATATTTACTAAACCACTTGATGAGAAAGTGTTTTGCAGGTTAAGAGGTGAATTGAACATCATTGATGCTTCAAACTTGGAGTAGGAACTCCATTGGATACATGCAAGACTTGAGCTCACGACTAATCACTTGATATTTTGATGATTATCTTATGTCTTGAAAATTTGCATCTTGCCTGTTATCTAACCCTTGTAGGTACTTGGACGAATCTAATTCTATGAGATTGCAACTCACTCACATCTTGAGCAATCTCTACATCAACAAGTCTCTACACAATGGTGGTTGATGACAAGGAAGCACGAAACCTTTCAAACATATCCTTTGAAAAATTCTATGTTGAGTTTCATGATTGTCATGTTGGATACACAAGTGCTCTTCCTTGCGAAAAATAACCCATGTAGGTAGATGAACTCAAAATCCAAAGGGTGCTCCCAACTCTTGATGGGCTACATCAACCTTGAGCAACCCACACAAGTTCAACTACATGATCAAGATGAACACTGCCACCCAAGGTATGTTATTCCATCTTAGAGTAGCTTTACTCCAAGTCATGAGTCAAAGCAACTCGACAAGATGTGAATACATCAAGATACTTAAACGAAAAATGGTAACCCCATTTTGAGCTTAAACGATGAGTATGACCTATGATCAAGTGATCTCACCTGACTCCTAAGTCAATGTACTCTAACATAGGTGACTTTGTCACCGCCCAACTCTAGATGAAGTTCTCTTGTGTTCTTTTCTGTGTTCTTGCACTTGTCTCATGCATATTTTTTTCCCTTTCAAACTTCATCTAGACCTTTTAGTTTCTTTTCTTTGTTCTTTGTTCTGCATTTTCCGCATCCAATTCATTGCAAATCTTTGTGAGATCTTATTTGTCTAGTGAGCTGAGGTGACAAGTGTTTTTCTCTGTGATGAACTCGGTTCCACCGGTTTCATGATTCCGGTCTAGCCGAAGATTTTCGGGGCAACCGAAGCATCCAACTCGGTGACACCAATTTCACTACAGGAAAAACACTTTGCCACTTATTCCTGCTTTATTCTTGATCCAGCTCCACTCAATGATTCTTGTCCTCTGCAAGCATCGCATTTACCTTAATGCTTTGTACTGTGATTCAAGGATCGAACACATTCACAACAAATTCCAGAAGACCCTTCTTGGAAATTGATGTCAAAGGGGGAGAGAGAGAGATCACATCAAAGCTTAATCATATCTCTAGGGGGAGAGATCTCTAGGGGAGGGAATACTCCAGGAAAGAGTAATCTTCAAGGATCCCAGATGCTTGATGTTCAAGACGAGAGATGCCACATGTCTTCTTGGGGGAAATACATGTTCATATGTGCTTATTTGCATTAGCTCTGTTCATTTGTTTCTTTGAGCTATGTTTTTCTGTTCCCTATCTTCTCCCAGCATTCCATGCTAGATTCATGGGGAGCAAGACATCCAAGGGAAAGAAATTCATTAAATTCATTGCATATCTTTCTCTTTGGGGACATGTTAATATCTATCGTGGTACTCTGTACTCACTCTACATGTCATCCCAGTCTTGGTACTCTTGTGGTTTCTTTTGTTTGCTCTAGCTAGTATGTGCATCTGTGTTATCTAACCTTGTTTACGCAGGTTCATCCCATCCTAGCCAACTCAAGACCACAAGGTAAGTATATGCATCATGGTCGTGTGTATGAGAAATTCTTGCTGATGTACATACTGTTTGCAAGAAGGACTCATGGGCATGAAGGTACATTTCTCATATTTTCATCACTTTCTCTGATGCATATAGCCAAGATACATGTAACACATTGCTACTCTGTCATGATTATGCTCTCACATGCTTCTATATACCATATTCACATGATTTCATACATGTAGGGGGAGCCTATGCTTGTTACATGTCTTTCCAAAGCTTTACTTGTTACTCTCTATATCTTCATCTAAAGCTTTGATGTATGTTGCCATCAATTACCAAAAAGGGGGAGATTGAAAGCACAAGTGCTCCCTAGGTGGTTTTGGTAATTAATGACAACATATCTCTTGTTGGACTAACACTTTTACCTAGTATGTTTCAGATAAGTTCAACAATGAAGTGGCATGGACTAGAGGATGTGGAACCCCTTCAAAATGCTAAGGATAAAGGATTGGCTCAAGATCCAAGCTCAAGACTCCACATTTTCTATTTTAGTGATCCAAGATCACATTGAGTCTATAGGAAAGCCAATACTATTAAGAAGGGATGAGGTGTTGCTTAATGGCTTGCTTGCTCAAAGTGCTTAGTGATATGCTCCAAAGCCCTCAACCACTTTCTCACTTCCAAATATGTCCTAAACCAAAAGTCAAACTCGGCCCCACCGATTCTTTCTATCCGGAGCCACCGAGTTCAGTTGACATAGCCACTGCCATAAACCCTAATCAGTTCGGTCTCACCGAGATGGGCTTGCAAACTCTCTGTTACCTATTGCAATATTTTTGGTCCCACCGAGATATGCAATCGGCCCCACCGAGTTTTCTTGGCCAACTCTCTGTTTCAGTTATTACCCAAATCGGTCCCACCGAGTTTGAGTAACCGGTCAAACCGAGTTTTCGTTTTACCCTAACCCTAGCACATCGGTTCCACCGAGTTGATGTAGTCGGTCCCACCGAAAACCCTAACGGTCACTAGGTTTGCTAAATCGGTCCGATCGAGTTTCTCAACTCGGTCTCACCGAGATTGGTAAATTGTGTGTAATGGTTAGATTTTGTGTGGAGGCTATATATACCCCTCCACCCACTCTTCATTTGTGGAGAGAGCCATCCAAACATACCTACACTTCCAATACACATTTTATGAGAGAGAACCACCTACTCATGTGTTGAGGCCAAGATATTCCATTCCCACCATATGAATCTTGATCTCTAGCCTTCCCCAAGTTGCTTTCCACTCAAATCTTCTTTCCACCAAATCCATATCCTGTGAGAGAGAGTTGAGTGTTGGGGAGACTATCATTTGAAGCACAAGAGCAAGGAGTTCATCATCAACACACCATTTGTTACTTCTTGGAGAGTGGTGTCTCCTAGATTGGCTACGTGTCACTTGGGAGCCTCCGACAAAGATTGTGGAGTTGAACCAAGGAGTTTGTCAGGGAAAGGAGATCGCCTACTTCGTGAAGATCTACCGCTAGTGAGGCAAGTCCTTCGTGGGCGATGGCCACGATGGGATAGACAAGGGTGCTTCTTCATGGACCCTTCGTGGGTGGAGCCCTCCATGGACTCGCGCAACCGTTACCCTTCGTGGGTTGAAGTCTCCATCAACGTGGATGTACGATAGCACCACCTATCGGAACCACGACAAAAACATCCGTGTCTCCAATTGCGTTTGAATTCTCCAAAACCTTCCCCTTACATTCTTGCAAGTTGCATGCTTTACTTTCCGCTGCTCATATACTCTTTGCATGCTTGCTTGATATGTATTGTGTTTGTTAAACTTGTTCCAAAACTCCACTTCAACTTAAAGAAGTTAAAAACTGCAACTTTTAGCACTTAGTGTCTAATCACCCCCCTCTAGACACCTCTTCTCGATCCTTTCACTGCCTCTTGATCCGCCAGCCGGGTCTTTGCATCAGTTAATTGGGAGCCCAATTCAGATAAGGCTGTAGGATTGAAAGTATGTCTAAAGGGGGGTGATTAGACTACTTGACCAAATAAAAACTTAACCTTTTCCCAATTTTAGTTCTTGGCAGATTTTAGCTATTGTAGGACAAGTCAAGCAATCATCTCACAATTCAAGCAAGCATGCAAAGGGTATATTGGCAGCGGAAAGTAAAGCATGCAACTTGCAAGAATGTAAAGGGAAGGTTTTGGAGAATTCAAACGCAATTGGAGACACGGATGTTTTTCCCGTGGTTCGGATAGGTGGTGCTATCCTACATCCACGTTGATGGAGACTTCAACCCACGAAGGGTAACGGTTGCGCGAGTCCACGGAGGGCTCCACCCATGAAGGGTAACGGTTGCGCGAGTCCACGGAGGGCTCCACCCACGAAGGGTCCACGAAGAAGCAACCACCCACAAAGGGTCCACGAAGAAGCAATCTTGTCTATCCCACCATGGCCACCGCCCACGAAGGACTTGCCTCACTAGCGGTAGATCTTCACGAAGTAGGCAATCTCCTTTCCCTTACAAACTCCTTGGTTCAACTCCACAATCTTGTCGGAGGCTCCCAAGTGACACCTAGCCAATCTAGGAGACACCACTCTCGAAGAAGTAACAAATGGTGTGTAGGTAATGAACTCCTTGCTCTTGTGCTTCAAATGATAGTCTCCCCAACACTCAACTCTCTCTCATAGGATTTGGATTTTGTGGAAAGAAGATTTGAGTGGAAAGCAACTTGGGGAAGGCTAGAGATCAAGATTCATATGGTAGGAGTGGAATATCTTGGTCTCAACACATGAGTAGGTGGTTCTCTCTCAGAACATATGAGTTGGAATTGTGTATGTGTTCTGATGGCTCTCTCCATGAATGAAGAGGAGGTGGAGGGGTATATATAGCCTCCACACAAAATCCAACCATTACACACAGTTTTCCAATCTCGGTGGGACCGAATCAACAAACTCAGTCGGACCGAAAAGGTAAACCTAGTGGCCGTTAGAGATTTTCGATGGGACTGGCATGCAACTCGGTAGGACCGATATGGTTAGGGTTTGGGCATAACGTAATCTCGGTGAGACCGATTACACAAACTCGGTGAGACCGAATTTGGTAATTAGCTAACCAGAGAGTTGGTCAGGCAAACTCGGTGGGACCGATTTGCTCTTTCGGTGAGACCGAAAAGTTACAAAAAGGAAACACTGAATTTACATTGCAATCTCGGTGGGACCGATCCGCTCTTTCGGTGAGACCGAAAAGTTACGAAAGGGAAACAGAGAGTTTGCAATCCCATCTCGGTGAGACCGAGATCCCTATCGGTAGAACCGAATTGCTAGGGTTTGGCAGTGGCTTATGACAAGTGAAACTCGATGGCGCCGGATAGAAAGAATCGGTAGGACCGAGTTTGGCTTAGGGTTTAGGTCATATGTGGATATGGGAAAGTAGTTGAGGGTTTAGGAGCATATCACTAAGCACATGAAGCAAGAGGCTCATTAAGCAACACCTCATCCCTCCTTGATAGTATTGGCTTTTCCTAAAGACTCAATGTGATCTTGGATCACTAAAATGTAAAATGAAGAGTCTTGAGCTTTTGAGCTTGAGCCAATCCTTTGTCCTTAGCATTTTGAGGGTTCCACTTTCACATCCATGCCATGCCAATCATTGAGCTTTCCTGAAATAATCATCTTGGAATAGCATTAGCTCAATGAGCTATATGTTGTTATGAATTACCAAAACCACCTAGGGATAGTTGCACTTTCAAAGGCGTTCTACAAAACATACATAGGTGTGTCAAGGTTTCAATTAAAAGTTATAAATATTCAAGTCTCAAGTACTTTGCACTACAATACCACTTGACACTTGGGGGCTAATGTCTGTTAAAACAATTTCTTATGAATTTTATATATTTCAAGTCCCAAGTACCTTACAAAGTAACATCGCTTGGCACTTGGGGGCTAATGTATGACATTTAGAAAGTTTCTCAAGATTAAACTGGATTACAATATTTATTGAGACTGGCACAAGACAGTTATGAAATTAAGTACCGGCTCATTTATAATCAAGTGAACCGGCCCTTGGGGACTACAGGTGAAGTTTGCACTATTTTGTTGGACTTTTGAAAGACTTAGAGAAAGTATCCATCTATATCATAAAGTCTACAGATCATTCAAAATCATCATCTGAAGACTTGGGGGCTGGCAGAGTATAAGTAAACCGGGGAAGATACCTCATATTTCTGCTGAAGTTGCTTGACCATCTCAATCTCTGACTCACGGCTGGAATGAACATGGCTGAGATAGCCGGACAATATGTCATTAGCATTCAGATGATTGTAGTGAGAGATATCAAAACACACTTTCTGTCTCTCCACGGCTTCTTGTTTAGTGGTGTGTCGTGCTAACACAGTGGGAGTCCCCGGCTCAACAAAACGGCTTCCAGTGATCAGAACGTCATGATCAGAAGATAATGGCGGGTTAGCCGAGCTGGATGGTCCGGTAGTAGAGAGGTTAACAAAAGTGTCATCAGCTGACGGCTCAGGAGGGTCTAATTGAGTGTTAGCAGCCGGGTATTCTGGTGCTTCAGTTCAAGGGGGAGAAGTTGGCATGACCGGTTCAGGAACAAGGACTGACGGGTCCTCCACCGGTTTAGTTACTTTGGCCTTCTTGGACTTGGCTTGGCCACTACGAAAGATGGTATGAGACAGTTAGTACAAAGATGCAGTTTGAAAGACACGGAGGAAATATGATTTTTTCCTTACCCAGGGGCAGTCTTGAAAGCCGGAAATTGAGTTTGAGATGAGTCGCCAGAAGAGCGAGACACCTCCTGCAGAAGATAAAATAGAGTTACTAATGCAAGGGAGAAGGTCCATTAATGAAAAGTATAAGATGAATATAAAAGATACCTCATTCTGGCGTTTTTGAGGAGTTTGTTGAAGAACGGAAGGCGGTTCATCGTTGTTCCGGGCCTGACGGCGGCTCTCATGTTGCTGCTTTTTCAAAAGAAAATGAGGGTCCAAATAAGCCAAAGGGTGTGAAAACCTTACTTTCCGGGTTACCAGTCGAAGTTTCTATCTCGGCAAATGGGCTGAGCCGGAGGAAATAGTTACCTCTTCTTCCACGGCCTGACTGGCCCCCGTGTCGTCCTGGCAATAGTCAGTGTCAATAAGGTTATTAAAAAACTGGCCAAGGGAGTCAAGGGCTACCTGCGACTCAGAAGTATCATCATCAAGCTTTAACATGTCTTCAGCGGTGCTCTTTTTCTTCTTGACCCTCCGGGTCGTCTTGTTGGCAGTTATGGCAGCGGCTCTAGCCTTCTTGGCAGCTTCATGGTCATACTTGGCTTTCCAGAAGTCAGATTTGGCCTGTAAACAGGTAAAACAAGATGAAAGGTCATGCAAGTATTTAAAACTGCAGAGGAAAATACAAAGAGAAAGAGGTCAGGGGTGCTTTACCTCTGGCGCCGGGTTAAGTTTGCAGAAGGGGTTTAACCCAACTTTACTGCAGTCTTCATATTTGCCGTTCACCAGAAGGGTCGACATTGAAACAATATCTTCTTCAGTTAGTTGAACGGAGCTGTAATGAAGAGAGTCATCTAGGCCTCCACCATATTCATACATCAATTTGGATTGGCGGCTTAGAGGGATGACCCGCCACGAGACCCAGCAACGAGTCAAATCAACTCCGGTTAAGCGGTTCCCCAGTAAGGCGTTAATCCTTTTGATTGATGGAATAAGCTTCTTGCGTTCGGTGGCAGTAAGCTTGTCAGGAAGTGTAAACTTGGAATCTAGACGATCCGCACGGTAACCCGGCAGTGGGTTCTCATTGGCTGGTGAAGTGTCTTGACAGTAGAACCAGGTCTGATTCCAGTCTTTGGGATGACTCGGTAAGACTATCAGGGGGAAGACGGCGCCCTGTCGGCGCTGAATTGAGATGCCTCCAAGTTCCAATCTAGGGCCATTGGTACACTCGTTCTGGCGGTTCAGATAAAAATACTCTCTAAAGAGTTCCATGGCTGGTTCTTGTTGAAGGTACACCTCAAAGAGAACTTGGAAATTGCAGATATTGGATATGGAATTGGGACCAATGTCTTGAGGATGAAGTTTGAAAAAGTGAAGGACGTCTCTGAATAATTTTGAGCCGGGGGGTGAAAAACCCCGATTCATGTGGTCAGAAAAGACAATGACTTCACCATCTTTGGGATAGGGCTATTCCTCGTCCGGGTTAGGTGCATGGTAAGACATAACATTCTTCCCTAGTAAAAATCCTATGGTAAAGAATTCCTTCAAATTGTCCTCAGTTACTGTGGAAGGGACCTAGTTGCAGACGGTCAGCGCTTTTGATGGCATGATGATCAAAAGACGAACTAAAAGGAAAGTAGCATGCCGGTTCAATTCAATGGTGAAATTAACAGTTAAATAATGATGGTGCAAATAAGTAATGGCGGCTTAAGTAAGGGCTAATGTCATATAAGGGAAAAGTAAGCCGGCGTCGTAAGCCGCCATGACTACAGACATTTGAAGGAAATCAGAGACAGAATTGGCTAAGTGTTGAAGCAAACAAGTTTCCTAATTTCTTTATATTATTCTGGATCAAAGGGTCATTCAAAATGGAAAATATTCTAGACCTAAAAATCTAGCTCAGATGAGTTCATGAGCTCTAATGAGGCCTTTGAACAAGAGAAAGGGATCTGTTGGTATCAAGGATGGGCACAAAACATCTACTGTCGGTGTCAAAACCGGCGGATCTCGGGTAGGGGGTCCCGAACTGTGCGTCTAAGGCGGATGGTAACAGGAGGCGGGGGACACGATGTTTACCCAGGTTCGGGCCCTCTTGATGGAGGTAATACCCTATGTCCTGCTTGATTGATCTTCATGATATGAGTATTACAAGAGTTGATCTACCACGTGATCGTAGAGGCTAAACCCTAGAAGCTAGCCTACGGTATGATTGTTGTTGTCCTACGGACTAAAACCCTCCGGTTTATATAGACACCAGAGGGGGATAGGGTTACACAAAGTCGGTTACATGGAAGAATATCTACATATCCATATTGCCAAGCTTGCCTTCCACGCCAAGGAGAGTCCTATCCGGACACGGGACGAAGTCTTCAATCTTGTATCTTCATAGTCCAACAGTCCGGCCAAAGGATATATTTCGGCTGTCCGGAGACCCCCTAATCCAGGACTCCCTCAGTAGCCCCTGAACCAGGCTTCAATGACGATGAGTCCGGCGCGTAGATTTGTCTTTGGCATTGCAAGGCGGGTTCTTCCTCCGAATACTCCATGGAAGATTTTGAACACAAGGATAGTGTCCGGCTCTGCAAAACAAGTTCCACATACCACAGTAGAGAGAATAATATTTCCACAAATCTAATACACTGACACATTTGACAGCATGACATCATACCACGGCCCGGTCATTATTCGAACCATTTTTCTCAACCAGCACTGCACATATTGCGAGGCGGTTTTATTGACACGTCTTGTCGAAGCAGAGATCGTGTCCCCTTATCACGGGATTCTCATCAATACGGGTATGGGTAACCCAACCGTGCCATCAATTACGGTGTTTGGGGAATAAGCGATTTTACTAGGTAAGTGGGGAGGCGCATCGCCTCTTCCGCCCTTATAAAGGGACAAAGATTCCCCCTTTTTACCCACGCCTTCTTCCTCCTTGCTTATCCATTCTCGCACACTCAAGCTCCATCGCCCAAGTTCGTGTCTTTCTCCTCAAAGCATGTATGGAGCGGGAGGCAAGTGGATGGTCTCCTCCGTCACGGAGGAGAACATCACAAAGCCACGGGAAGCGGGATATCTGGCCGCGGATATCGCGCACCGGCTGCCAGATGCGGGGCAGATCATCCCTACGCCCGAACCCCATGAGAGGGTAGTTTTCCTTACCCACTTTGTCCACGGACTGGGATTTCCCCTTCACTCGTTTGTCCGTGGGATCATGTTCTACTACGGGCTGGATTTTCATGATCTGGCCCCCAATTTCATCCTCAACATCTCGGCGTTTATCGTCATGTGCGAGGCCTTCCTCCGCATCAGGCCCCACTTCAGCCTGTGGCTGAAGACCTTCAATGTTAAACCGAAGGTGGTGGTCGGCCAGCAAGCAGAGTGCGGAGGCGCCATGGTGGGAAAAATGCCTAACGTCACCTGCCTTGAAGGCTCCTATGTGGAGACCATAAAGGGGTGGCAATCGGGGTGGTTCTACATCACCGAGCCGCGCGACACCAACTGGGTGGCGGCCCCCAAATTTTGATCTGGAATCCCCACGCGGCTCACTTCCTGGAAAGAGAAGGGCATGTCCTGGGGTTCCCCGGTAGAGCTGACCGGACTCCAGACCTGCATCAAGAGCATGACGAGCAAGAAAATCAAGATCGTCAACGTGGTCCAGGTCATGCTCTTCCGCCGGATCCTCCCGTGTCAACAAAGGGCATTCAATTTGTGGGAGTTTGACCCGGCCAAGCACCAGATGCTGCGAGAGCTCTTTGACATGATGCACAAGGACATCTGGAAGGTGCTGTTCAAGGGCGCCGAGGTACCTCCTCCCCTTACCGAGGACCGCGGAATCAGCGCAAAGCGCCATGCCAATCCGGTAAGCTTTTATATCTCACAGGATATTTATTTGCCCCAGTTTAATCATGTGCGGGATCTAAGCTTGCATGCCATTAACAGGACTGGGTAGAGACAGCGGAGCAGCTCGAGTGCCCAGTCCCTCTGCCTGAAGATCCTGCAGATGCTCTCCTAACGGAGATGCTGGTTCCGGTGCCTTACGAGGTGCCGGTGAAGAAGGCCCAGAAGAAGGCCACGGGGACCCGAAAGGGTCTCCGGCGCAAGGTTATATCGGACTCATCGTCTGATAACTCCGAAGCGCACTCCTCCCACGAAAATGAGGAGGAGGAAGAGGAAAGTTCTCCCCCCAGCCAGGGGAGACAAGAAAAGGAAGGCCGCCCCAACCGGGGAGGCCGAAGGGTCCAAGAAGGGAAGGACCCTCTATCCGGGCTGCTCCATGACGGCCGCCTACAGCGGTGACGAGTGGTTACCCAGGGAGAAGCCCCTGGCGAAGTCGTAAGTATCCGGATACCATAGTAATTCATGGTATGTTTTATTGCATTGTTTCTCGTTACGCCAAATATGATTGTGCAGTCCGTCCCGAGCCCGTCTCAACGTATCTTCGTCAGACGGTTCATTGGACTCGTCGGATATGAATAGCGATTAACTTCCGACCGCCTCCACCCCTTGCCCTATGGAAAACGTCGAGGTGTTGTCCCAAAAGGCACCAAGCCGAGGGGAGGTAGTCCTGGGGGCGCCTCGAGGCGACCTTCCGGACCCTAGGCGCAAAGGGAGCAAGACTCCCATGGGCTCCAAGTTCGGCCCCCAGCTGAACACTGCCCCGGAAGCTTCGGTGGTTCCGGAATCCAGCAGGCGATCCCCCATTAAGGGGGGCAAGCCGCCCGTGCCGGTGGCCTCTGTCCATCCAGAGGCACCGGACAACTTGCTGGAAGCGCTTCGCGGCGCTTCCATCGATGAAGAGCACCGCACTATCATGAGTGCGGTGATCAAGAAAGTTTAGTCCGCCAAAAACGGACTGACCGAAGCTTGTGCCAGCCTCCTAACAGGCTTTCAGGTAAGCAATCAAAATATAGGAAAATATTACCGCATAGACAGTAGCCCCTGATGCTCTGTTTGGCGTTCGCGAAGAAAGGCCGAATAGAGGATCAAATAATGACCCAGGAGTCTAATCAGAATATGTCTATGTGCATATGCAGGCTTCACTACTGGCCGCTGCCGCACGTACTGCGGAGGTCGCTGCACTGAAGCAGGACCTTGAGCGGTCCGAGGACGAGCTCGGCCTTACCAAGAGGCAGCTCGAGGAGAGCAAAGGTAAGCAATACCTTGTCTATATGTTAAAAAGAAATTTGGTTGTAAAGTAATAGGATCATCATGAGTTTTGCCAAGGGCCACGACCGAGGTGGCGACCCTGAAGAAGGCGCTGTCCGAGGCCGAAGACATAGCGGCCAAGGAGCGTATTGAGCGGGAAAAGCAAGAAGCCCGGGTAGGCGAGGTGCATCAAGAGCTCGAGGCTCTCGCCAAAAAACACGAGTCCTTGGAGCTTGACTCTAAGACGCGAGAGTCCGATCTTGCGAAGGCGCTCAAAAGCGCACGGAGCGCCAAGGCTGAAGCCCACAAGGCCCTCCAGGAGATTGATGCGGTGAAGAAGATAGCAACGGGTAAGGCATTCATTATGCAAAGCAAGCATGTGAAGGAAACTTTCCTTTTACTTACCCGAGTTCGGAGCTCTCCACGAGCATTCACAGATCTTCCCCGCAGTGCACTGGATGCCGCGGAGTTTTATCGAGCTGAGAAGGGGAGCTCGACGAAAAAGTTGTTCTGGTCTCAGTATACTGGGACCGAACACCCAATGCCCTTGAGCGACCAGCTGAAGCAACTGGTCGAGCTTCACAAGGCGGCCGAACAGGCCATGAAGGGTCTTATAGTCCGGATGTGGCCTGGCGATCCCCTGCCTAGCAGCTACTTTGGTCTAGTGAGGCGGCTTGTGGATGCCTGCCCACGACTTGAAGTCATAAAGCGATCCGTCTGTATCGAGGGTGCGTGCAGGGCTTTTGCTCGGGCGAAGGTGCACTGGGCGAAGCTGGACGTCGTGAAGCTAGTGAAGGAGGGGCCGCCGGAGGGCAAGGAGCATCGCTGCCCCGAAATGTATTATGACAGTGTCCTGAAGGGTTCCCGCCTTGTGGCGGAGGAATGTGCCAGAGATGTAATTTTTGAATGAACATGCTCATGTGATCTTGTAATATGAAACGAGTTCATTTGCGCTATGCAACGGTTTTTGAATTTAAAATATTACCTTCTGTGCGACCGTTTATAAAATCTGAGAGTTGGCCAGTCACTTCTGCCCCCATGTAGATAGTAATGGGGTGTTCGGGATAAACCTGAGCACACTTTATCCCAATTCTGGGTCCTCTGAGGGAGGTGTTCAGCACAACAAACCAGGCAATCGGACTATAAGGCTTTATCACTCTCACTTAGCCATAGAAGTCTACAATTTTAAATTTTGGCGAAGCCCCTAGTATTCGGAAGGCCGAATTTGGGGCGCTATATACGCCTAAGTCAGACAAGGCCGACTCCTCGCCCGAAGCAGAAAAAGTCTTTAAGGACTTGAGACCTCTCGAACAGCGACTAGCTCTCGCCTTATCATGACAGTCAGTTTTCGGCTTTCTTTACTGAGGTTCTCGTCCGGAAGAACCGGGACACAATCACAGTAATTCTCCCAGCGCTACCTTAGCCGATATACCGGAACGTAAGGTACCAAAACATGGGAGCCACGCAAACCCAACTATTGACCCAAGACATGATTCAGAGCTGATGCATATAATGCTATAAGTTCGGGGTGCCGCATTGTCAAAAGTGTTCGGACTTCTCACGCCGTATTATGGGGTAAACAAAAGCCCCTGGCGTACTGACCGTACCAGAATGTATGGGTGCAAGTTGTTGTAAATGAACATATAAGAAAAAAAGGGATGGATAATGCAATAATAGACTAATGCTATGCATTGTTATTAAAATAATACGTCAAAGCGTACTGATACAAGTAGTGCAATAAGCAAAAAATAGGACTATTTGACATGTCCTATCCAAGGGCAAGCTGCGTATGGATAGTAAAAAGCGGGTATATCGATTATTATTAGAGACCACCTGGGGGTTCCCTTGTACGTCTTAGCTTCTTGCCTCCTTGGTTGTTCCTTCCCGTAATGTGTCCGGCAATCGTACTGCTGAAAAGGGCTTCCAGAGAGTAAGGTCCTGAAAGAGAAAAAAATGATAAAGGTATGCAGCCCCTAGGGCGGCTAAGCCGCATTGTGGGACGTGCCCTGATCGTGCCCCCGCCTATGCCCATGGTATTTTCAGTGCGTAATTATGTACGCGCGGCACAGATTTCGTCGCTTGACTGGTACTGGGACGGGGGCCGAATTGCTAGGTGAGCTCTGAACGTGCCAGGAGATCCTGTTGCAGTTTACTCCGGACTCGCTTGATGGTGTCCGGGGGCCGTATCGCCGAATTGGTGTTTGCCTTAAAAGGCTACTTTGTGCTTCTGCTGCGAGGGCTGCAGTGTGCTCTTCCGTGCGGAGCGAGCGTTCTGTGTTTTCATTGACTGTTATGACCCCCCTAGGTCCTGGCATCTTGAGCTTGAGGTATGCGTAATGCGGTACCGCATTGAATTTTGCAAATGCGGTTCGCCCGAGCAGTGCGTGATAGCCATTGCTGAACAGGACGATACCGAAGATTAACTCCTCGCTTTGGAAGCTGTCCGGAGATTCGAAGACCACTTCCAGTGTGATTGAGCCCGTGCAATGGGCCTCTACACCTGGGATGATGCCCTTAAAGGTGGTTTTGGTGGGTTTGGTCCTCGAGGGATCTATACCCATTTTGCGCACTGTATCCTGATAGAGCAGGTTCAGGATGCTGTCGCCATCCATAAGGACTCGAGTGAGGTGAAATCCGTCGATGATGGGGCCTAGGACCAGTGCGGCGGATCCACCATGACGGATACTAGTGGGGTGGTCCCTGCGATCGAAGGTGATCGGACAAGCGGACCATGGGTTGAACTTTGGGGCGACGGGCTCCATCGCATAGACGTCCCTTAGTGCATGCTTCCGTTCCCTCTTGGGAATGTGGGTTGCGTATATCATGTTCACCGTCTTCACTTGTGGGGGGAACCTCTTCTGTCCTCCCGTGTTCGGCGGCCGGGGCTCCTCCTCGTCATCACTATGCAGCCCCTTGTCCTTGTTTTCGGCATTCAACTTGCCGGCCTGCTTGAACACCCAACATTCTCTGTTGGTGTGATTGGCTGGCTTATCGGGGGTGCCGTGGATTTGACACGAGCGATCAAGTATGCGATCCAAACTGGACGGGCCCGGAGTACTTCTTTTGATTGGCTTTTTCCGCTGACCGGATCTAGAGCCCCTGAATCCGGCATTGATTGTCGTATCATCGGTGTTATCGCCGTTGTTGCAGCGCTTTTGTCTGTTACGACGTGGTCTGCCGTTGGCATCTTTGGTATCCGAAGTGCCCGGATTCCTTGATGTGTTGCTGCTGCGAGCCAGCCAGCCATCCTCGCCCATGCAAAAGCGGGTCATGAGTGTCGTGAGGGCTGCCATAGACTTCGGCTTCTCCTGGCCGAGGTGCCGGGCGAGCCACTCGTCGCGGATGTTATGCTTGAATGCCACTAAGGCCTCTACATCTGGACAGTCGACAATTTGATTTTTCTTAGTTAGGAACCGTGCCCAGAATTGCCTGGCCGATTCCCATGGCTGCTGAGTTATATGGCTCAAGTCATCAGCATCCGATGGTCGCACATAAGTGCCCTGGAAGTTGTCAAGGAATGTGTCTTCCAAATCCTCCCAACTGCCGACGGAGTCTGCTGGCAAGCTATTCAGCCAATGCCGAACTGGTCCTTTGAGTTTTAGTGGGAGGTACTTGATGGCATGCAGATCATCACTATGAGCCATGTGGATGTGGAGGAGGAAATCCTCAATCCATACAGCGGGATCTATTGTACTATCATACGATTCGATATTTACGGGTTTAAAACCCTCTGGGAATTCGTGATCCATAACTTCATCAGTGAAGCACAGGGGGTGTGTGGTGCCTCTGTGCCGGGCTATATTACGATGCAGTTCGTATGAGTCTTGTCTGCTGTATTCGGCCCGGCCGGATTTACTTTTAGTGTATCCGGCATGACGGTCATCGTCGTGCGTTGGCGCGCGCCCCCGTGACCCGTATATCGACCTTGCATGTTTTTCCCTGCTTTCCAATACGTCTCGCAGGTCCCGTGTCTTGCCCCGGGCCTTGGTATTTTTGTGGCGGCGGGTGCAGGCCGAACTTCAGGCTGAAACGTGTAACACCCCGGATATGATTTACCCAATATGTAATCCAACTCTTGCCGTTTCCGGCTTTAAGTTATTTATTTTCTCGGGTTCGGGTTTTTGTCTCCGTGTGTTGTTATCGTTGTCATGCATCTCATATCATGTCATCATGTGCATTGCATTTGCATACGTGTTCATCTCATGCATTCGAGCATTTTCCCCGTTGTCCCTTTTGCATTCCGGCGCTTCGTTCTCCTCCGGTGGTCATTTCTACCTTTCTTTCGTGTGTGGGGATTAAACATTTCCGGATTGGACCGAGACTTGCCAAGCGGCCTTGGTTTACTACTGGTAGACCGCCTATCAAGTTTCGTACCATTTGGACTTCGTTTGATGCTCCAACGGTTAATCGAGGGACCGAAAAGGCCTCGTGTGTGTTTCAGCCCAACACCCCTTCATTTTGGCCCAAAACCCACCAAAACCCTCTCCATCATCTAGAGCGTTCGATCACGATCGCGTGGCCGAAAACCGCACCTCATTTGGACACTCCTAGCTCCCTCTATGCATATTTAAAGATCCCCCCGAAAATCTCCTTCTTCCCCCGAAACCCTAAAAATTCGCATCGCGCCGCGCCGGACATGTCCGTTCCAGCCGGACATTTCGCCGCCGCCGCCCTCATCCAATAGAGGCGCGCCACGCGTCCCGGGCCGGTCCCCACTTCCCTGCGCCGCCGCCCGGCCCGCCAGGCCCGCGGGAGGCCCTCCCGGGCCCAACGACGCCGCCGCCCCGCGCCTCTGTCTCCTCCGACGCCGTCCGCCGCATCCGCCATCGTCGTCCGGATCTCGCTACGGCGCCGGCAGGCCCCGCCGCGCCCCGCCGCCGTGGTCGCCATCGCCGGCCGCTGCCGCCTCGCCCGGCCGCCGCCTCCGCCCCCCTCGCCGGACTGCTTCCCTCCGGCAACCACCACACTCGCCGGCGATCCTCGGACCGCGTGCAGCTACAGTACCCGCCGGACCCGATCTGGATCTGAGATCCAAAACTCGGTTGACTTTTTGCCCCGAAACCCTAATAATTTGCTCCTGTTCATCGTGCTATAACTTTGCATGCCGTAGCTCCGTTTTGGGCATATAGCATATCAAAATGTTCGTCTAGAGAGTACATCATTTCATTCCATTGCATCATTTTCATTTGAGTTCATCTTGAGCCCGAAATTCTGTTAGAAGAGTGCTACTTGAGATAATTGTCAGATCTGCTGCTCCATTTAGATATTTTGTCATTTTTGCCATGATTATTGTGTGCATGATATGCCCATGAGTTCTACATATGTTTTGTTAAGGGTTTTGCCATCTTTCCAGAGGTGCAACCCATGTATTTTTGTGATGTGTGTGGTGACTAGCACAAGCTTGCAAAGTGAGGCACTTGGTAATGCTGATTTCAGGGACTTAGCATTTCCACTAAGTCCTTGAGTTGTTTATCTCATATGGCCATATGTTCATGTTGTTTCCTAGTGATCCATGCCTCTTTTGAGGATGATCAGTAAGGATGTTTTGTTAATCTTGTAGTGCTCTATCCATCCATGTCTTTTTTTGCAATTATGGAGCACCCTAGCTTGAGTCAATCGAGCTCTACTTTTGCTACTTCGTGAATCCGGGCAGATTGTCTACTTGTTAGCGATTTTGCCGATGATGTTGTAGTTGATCCGTGCATGCTATGCTATTGTTCTTGCCATGTCTAGCTTGCATTTTGTGTATTCTTGATGGGTGTATGCTTAGCTTGTCATGACTTGCTCCGTACTGAGTGCATCGAGCTCGTAAACATGCCTACTTGATATCTGTTTTCAGCATGCTCCAGTTTTCACTAAGTCTGAGAACTGATTATGTTTTTGCCATGTTCACATGCTTGCAATTGTATTTTCTGATCCCTTTTGGCTCAAGGTCACTAAGGTACTTTTGTTAAGATTTTTCAGTAGCTCCATGCCATTCTTTACTTTGCCATGTTCAGGTCCTGTAGCATGTAGTTTCGTTGCTCCGAAGAGTGCTATCTGATCTGAAATTCCAGACAAGTGTTAATTTCACTAAGTCTGAGATCTGTTTACCATATGCATTTTTGCCATGCTTGTTCGAACCTGTTAATGGATGAATTGGTCGTAGCTCAGTGTTAGACTTTTGTTAAGCATCTTGAATGCATCCCTGCCATGCATTTTGTTGTCATGTTTGGGTGCTGTAGCATGTTCATATTGTTGCATTTAGATGGCTACTTGCTATAAATCGCAGAACGTGGTCATATTTGAATTGCTTGCCATTTCCAGGAATGCCTTCGCACCGGCCAGTTGAATTCGTCATTGATCTTGAGCCTGGTACGGAACCTGTGTGCAAGCGTCCTTACAAGCTCGGACCTGAAGAGTTGAAGGAGCTGAAGAAGCAACTCGATATTCAAGAAAGAATGGGTCTCAACCGGCCTAGTTCTTCTCCGTGGGGTTGTGGTGTTCTTTTTGTGAAGAAGAAGGATGGAACGGACCGACTTTGTGTTGATTACCGTCCATTGAACAAGAAGACTATCAAGAACAAATACCCACTTCCCAACATCAACGAGCTGTTCGAACAACTCAAAGGTGCCCAAGTATTCTCCAAGCTTGATCTCCGTATGGGTTATCATCAGATTCGAATCCGTGAGCAAGATATTCCCAAGACGGCCTTCAGAACAAGCTATGGTTCATATGAATACACTGTCATGTCTTCTGGCCTCGTCAACGCTCCTCCGACTTTCTCTCGCATGATGAACTTCATATTCAACGCCTACACCAATGACTTTGTTTTGGTCTATCTCGACGACATTCTGGTTTTCTCGAAGAACAAGGAAGATCATGCCAAGCACTTGCGTTTGGTACTCGATAAGCTGAGGGAACATCAGTTCTACGCCAAGTTCTCCAAGTGCGAATTTTGGCTCGATGAGGTTCTTTATCTTGGCCATATCATCTCTGCCAAGGGCATCGCCGTGAATCCTGAGAAGGTGTCTGCAATTGTGAATTGGGAACCTCCTCAGAACGTGAAGCAACTCCGTAGCTTCCTCGGTCTCGCTAGCTACTGCCGAAGATTCGTTGGAAACTTTTCCAAGATCGCGAAGCCTCTCTCAAATCTTCTCCAGAAGCACGTCAAGTACGTTTGGTCTCCGGAGTGTGACATTGCTTTCAACACTTTGAAAGAGAAATTGATCACTGCTCCAGTTCTGACTCCGCCTGATGAATCCAAGCCGTACGAGGTTTTTTGCGATGCCTCTCTCCAAGGTCTTGGCGCAGTGTTGATGCAAGAGAAGAAAGTTGTTGCTTATACCTCTCGCCAATTGAAGCCCAATGAGAAGAACTACCCCACTCATGATCTCGAGTTGGCGGCAGTTGTGCATGCTCTTTTGACTTGGAGACATCTCTTATTGGGAAGGAAGTGGACATCTTCACTGACCACAAGAGTCTCAAGTACATCTTCACTCAGCCTAATCTCAACCTCAGGCAGACTCGATGGGTCGAAATGATTCAAGAGTATAATCTGAGTATGGAGTATACTCCAGGCAAGGCCAATGTGATTGCTGGCGCATTGAGCAGAAAGGCTTATTGCAACAGTCTGATTCTCAAGCCTTATCAACCCGAGCTTTGTGAAGCTTTCCGCAAACTTAATCAGCAAGTTGTTCCTCAAGGTTTCCTCGCCAACCTTCAAGTCTCTCCTACCTTGGAAGACCAGATTCGCCAAGCCCAGCTTCTTGATGCTATGATGAAAAAGGTGAAGATTGGGATTACCAAGAGTCAACCCAAGTACAAGTGCTACCGCCTTCATGACAAGGATACTCTCTTCTTCGAGGATCATATTGTTGTACCCAAAGGTGACCTCCGTAAAGTGATCATGAATGAGGCTCACAATTCTCTCCTCTCCATCCACCCTGGGAGCACGAAGATGTATCAGGACCTCAAGCAGGCTTATTGGTGGACTCGAATGAAGCGAGAGATTTCTCAATTCGTGAATGAGTGTGATGTCTGCAGAAGAGTGAAGGAAGAACACCAAAGGCCAGCTGGTCTCCTCCAACCTCTTGCCATTCCAGAATGGAAGTTTGACCATATTGAGATGGACTTCGTGACTGGGTTTCCAAAGTCCAAACGTGGCAATGATGCTATATTCGTTGTCATCAACAAACTCACCAAAGTGGCTCACTTTCTGCCTATTCAATCACTGCAGCTCAATTGGCGGAACTCTATACCTCTCGAATTGTCTCTCTGCACGGTATTCCACAAGTGATCTCTTCATACCGTGGCAGCATCTTTACCTCCAAGTTTTGGGATTCTTTTCAGAAGGCCATGGGCACCAACATCCGCTTCAGCACAGCTTTCCATCCTCAAACTAGTGGTCAAGTCGAGCGTGTCAACCAGATTCTTGAAGATATGCTCAGGGCTTGTGTGATCTCCTTCGACATGAAGTGGGAGGATTGTCTTCCTTATGCTGAATTCTCCTACAACAACAGTTTTCAAGCAAGTTCGGGCAAGGCCCCATTTGAAATCCTGTATGGCAGGAAGTGCCGTACCCCTCACAACGGTCTGAAACCGGTGAACGTCAGCTGCTGGGTAATGACTTAATCACAGAGGCAGAGGAAATGTGCAAAGTCATTCGAGATAACCTCAAAGTAGCCCAATCCCGCCAGAAGAGCTACTATGACAGTAAGCACCATGATTTGGCTTTTGAGATTGGAGATCATGTTTACCTCCGCGTCTCTCCTATGAAAGGTACTCGTCGCTTCGGTATCAAAGGGAAGCTTGCCCCCAGATACGTGGGACCTTTCAAGATTGTCAGCAAGAGAGGCGACCTCGCCTATCAACTGGGGATTCCTTCAAACTTTGCAAATGTTCATGATGTGTTCCATGTCTCTTAGCTTCGAAAGTGCTTCAAGACTCCTGACCGCACCGTCAACTTCGAGGACATTGAGCTCCAAGAAGATCTCTCTTATCGTGAGCACCCCGTTGCTATTCTTGAAGAGACTGAACGCAAGACTCGCAACAAGTCAATCAAATTCCTCAAAGTCAAGTGGTCACACCATTCCGACCGTGAAGCTACCTGGGAACGCGAGGATCACCTCCGTTCTGAGTACCCGGCATTCTTTCAGTCCTAGATCTCGGGACGAGATCCTTTCGTAGTGGTGGAGTGTTGTAACACCCCGGATATGATTTACCCAATATGTAATCCAACTCTTGCTGTTTCCGGCTTTAAGTTATTTTATTTTCTCGGGTTCAGGTTTTTGTCTCTGTGTGTTGTTATTGTTGTCATGCATCTCATATCATGTCATCATGTGCATTGCATTTGCATACGTGTTCATCTCATGCATTCGAGCATTTTCCCTGTTGTCCGTTTTGCATTCCGACGCTTCGTTCTCCTCCGGTGGGCATTTCTACCTTTCTTTCGTGTGTGGAGATTAAACATTTCCGGATTGGACCGAGACTTTCCAAGCGACCTTGGTTTACTACCGGTAGACCGCCTGTCAAGTTTTGTACCATTTGGACTTCGTTTGATGCTCCAACGGTTAACCGAGGGACCGAAAAGGCCTCATGTGTGTTGCAGCCCAACACCCCTTCATTTTGGCCCAAAACCCTCTCCATCATCTAGAGCGTTCGACCACGATCGCCTGGCCGAAAACCGCACCTCATTTGGACACTCCTAGCTCCCTCTATGCCTATTTAAAGATCCCCCCCCGAAAATCTCCTTCTTCTTCCCCCGAAACCCTAAAAATTCGCATCGCGCCGCGCCGGACATGTCCGTTCCGGCCGGACATTTCGCCGCCGCCGCCCTCGTCCAATAAGGGCGCGCCACGCGTCCCGGCCCGGTCCCCACATCCCCGCGCCGCCGCCCGGCCCGCCAGGCCCGCGGGAGGCCCTCCCGGGCCCCGCGACACCGCCGCCCCGCGCCTCTGTCTCCTCCGACGCCGTCCGCCGCATCCTCCATCGTCGTCCGGATCTCGCTCCGGCGCCGGCAGGCCCCACCGCGCCCCGCCACCGTGGTCGCCATCGCCGGCCGCCGCCCCTCCGCCCCCCTCGCCGGACTGCTTCCCTCCGGGGACCACCACACTCGCCGGCGATCCTCGGGCTGCGTGCATCTACAGTACCCGCCGGACCCGATCTGGATCTGAGATCCAAAACTCGGTTCACTTTTTGCCCCGAAGCCTTAATAATTTGCTCCTGTTCATCGTGCTATAACTTTGCATCCGTAGCTCCATTTTGGGCATATAGCATATCAAAATGTTCGTCTCAGAGAATACATCATTTCATTCCATTGCATCATTTTCATTTGAGTTCATCTTGATGCCCGAAATTCTGTTAGAAGAGTGCTACTTGAGATAATTGTCAGATCTGCTGCTCCATTTAGATTTTTGTCATTTTTGCCATGATTATTGTGTGCATGATATGCCCATGAGTTCTACATATGTTTTGTTAAGGGTTTTGCCATCTTTCCAGAGGTGCAACCCATGTATTTTTGTGATGTGTGTGGTGACTAGCATAAGCTTGCAAAGTGAGGCACTTGGTAATGCTGATTTCAGGGACTTAGCATTTCCACTAAGTCCTTGAGCTGTTTATCTCATATGGCCATATGTTCATGTTGTTTCCTAGTGATCCATGCCTCTTTTGAGGATGATCAGTAAGGATGTTTTGTTAATCTTGTAGTGCTCTATCCATCCATGTCTTTTTTTGCAATTATGGAGCACCCTAGCTTGAGTCAATCGAGCTCTACTTTTGCTACTTCGTGAATCCGGGCAGATTGTCTACTTGTTAGCGATTTTGCCGATGATGTTGTAGTTGATCCGTGCATGCTATGCTATTGTTCTTGCCATGTCTAGCTTGAATTTTGTGTATTCTTGATGGGTGTATGCTTAGCTTGTCATGACTTGCTACGTACTGAGTGCATCGAGCTCGTAAACATGCCTACTTGATATCTGTTTTCAGCATGCTCCAGTTTTCACTAAGTCTGAGAACTGATTATGTTTTTGCCATGTTCACATGCTTGCAATTGTATTTTCTGATCCCTTTTGGCTCAAGGTCACTAAGGTACTTTTGTTAAGATTTTTCAGTAGCTCCATGCCATTCTTTACTTTGCCATGTTTAGGTCCTGTAGCATGTAGTTTCGTTGCTCCGAAGAGTGCTATCTGATCTGAAATTCCAGACAAGTGTTAATTTCACTAAGTCTGAGATCTGTTTACCATATGCATTTTTGCCATGCTTGCTCGAACCTGTTAATGGACGAATTGGCCGTAGCTCAGTGTTAGACTTTTGTTAAGCATCTTGAATGCATCCCTGCCATGAATTTTGTTGTCATGTTTGGGTGCTGTAGCATGTTCATATTGTTGCATTTAGATGGCTACTTGCTGTAAATCGCAGAACGTGGTCATATTTGAATTGCTTGCCATTTCCAAACCGTAACTCCGATTCCGGCGTTCTTTATATCGTTTTCAAGCGATTTCATCTCATCTTTCCAGTGACACACTTGGATTTCCAAGTTGAGGCCAGGTTCATGCTTTCCCTGTCACATCTTGCATATGCATCCCGCATCGCATCCCGCATAGCATACCCTCCTTGGATCATATTGTTTGATCCTTGCACGTGGTTGATTGTGTTCCGTTTGCTTGTTTGTCTTGTTTGGGTAGAGCCGGGAGACGAGTTCCCTAACGAGGATCCCATTGAGTTTGCTGTCGAGGATCCAGTCAACTCTGACAACTTTGCAGGCAAGATGATCATACCCTCGAAATCACTACTATCTTTGCTTTGCTAGATGCTCGCTCTTTTGCTATGCCAATGCTACGATGCCTACCACTTGCTTTCAAGCCTCCCAAATTTCCTGTCAAACCTCTAACCGACCATGTCCTAGCAAACCGTTGATTGGCTATGTTACCGCTTTGCTCAGCCCCTCTTATAGCGTTGCTAGTTGCAGGTGAAGATTGGAGACTGTTCCTTGTTGGAACCTTATTTACTTGTTGGGATATCATTATATTACCATGTTATCTTAATACATCTATATACTTGGTAAAGGGTGGAAGGCTCGGCCTCTCGCCTAGTGTTTTGTTCCACTCTTGCCGCCCTAGTTTCCGTCATATCGGTGTTATGTTCTCGGATTTTGCGTTCCTTACGCGGTTGGGTTATAATGGGAACCCCTTGATAGTTCGCCTTGATTAAAGCTTTTCCAGCAATGCCCAACCTTGGTTTTACCATTTTCCACCTAGCCTCTTTTTCCCTTGGGTTTCCGGAGCCCGAGGGTCATCTTATTTAAACCCCCCCGGGCCAGTGCTCCTCTGAGTGTTGGTCCAACCTAGAGCCCCTTGCAGCGCCACCTCGGGGAAACTCGAGGGCTGGTTTTAGTTGTACGGATTGCTTATCCGATTGTGCCCTGAGAAAGAGATGTGTGCAGCTCCTATCGGGATTTGTCGGCACATTCGGGCGGTGTTGCTGGATTTGTTTTATCTCGTCGAAGTGTCTTGAAGAACCGGGATACCGAGTCTGATCGGAATGTCTCGGGAGAAGGTCTATTCCTTCGTTGAGCGTGAGAGCTTGTCATGGGCTAAGTTGGGACTCCCCTTGCAGGGATTTGAACTTTCGAAAGCCGTGCCCGCGGTTACAGGCAGATGGGAATTTGTTAATGTCCGGTTGTAGATAACTTGAACCTTAACTTAATTAAAATGAATCAACCGTGTGAGTTACCGTGACAGCCTCTTCTCGGCGGAGTCCGGGAAGTGGACACGGTGTTGGAGTAATGCTTGCGCAGGTTCTTCTCTAGATTACTCGCTCGCTCTTTGCCTTCTCTTCTCGCTCTCTTTTGCGAACAGGATAGCCACCACATATGCTAGCCGCTTGCTGCAGCTCCACATATTTACCTTGCCTTACCTATAAGCTTAAATAGTCTTGATCGCGAGGGTGCGAGATTGCTGAGTCCCTGTGGCTCACAGATTACTTCCAAACCAGATGCAAGACCTGATGATTCCGCTCCAGGTGACGCGCTTGAGCTCAAGTGGGAGTTCGACGAGGACTCTCAACGATACTATGTGTCTTTCCCTGATGATCAGTAGTGGTGCCCAGTTGGGGTGATCGGGACCGTGTCGCATGTTGGGTTATCTTTTATTTTGGTGCCGTAGTCGGGCCATGAGTGTTTGGTTGATGTAATGCTATTTTATGTACTTGATTGACGTGGTGAGTGTAAGCCAACTATGTTATCTCCCCTTTTATCATCTATATTACATGGGAAGTTGTGATGATTGCCTAACTTGCGACATATGACTTCAATGCGATTATGTCTCTAAGTCGTGCCTCGACACGTCGGAGCTATAGTCGCATCGAGGGTGCTAAAAGTTGGTAATCGGAGCCTTCCCCGACCTTAGGAGCCCCATTGCTTGATCGTTTTTAGTGGCCGAGTTGTGTCTAGAAAAATGTTTTGAGTCATTTAGGAATTATATATCGGAGAGTTTAGGAATTCTTTTTTACTTCCTAGTCTCCTCTATAGGGCTAGCTTGTTCACCCTCTCGCTCTAAATCATGCTGGAGGAGATTGTTGTCGTCTTCGGCACTATCTAGAGTGTTAGTGTCTCTTGTGTTGGTATCACTACTTTTGCTATGGTGGGACTTAGAGCGGCACCGCTGACGTCGGCGCTTGGGTTGCTTCTTGGAGGGGTCATCCTCCGCTGTCTCGTCACCATTGCCTTCTTTGGGGGTGTCCACCATGTATATATCATATGATGAGGTGGTGGTCCAGCGCCCTGTGGGCGGTGGTTCCTGTTCGTCTCCTGCATTGTCGTCCATACCGTCGATGTCTTCGGAGTCGAAGTCAAGCATGTCGGTTAAATCGTCGGGAGTGGCTACTAAGTGGGTGGTGGGTGGGGAGGGAATTTCTTCATCGTCCACGTCCCATTCTAGCCGGACATAGTTCAGCCAAGGTTCTCCTGACAAGGAGAGAGCCCTTAATGAATTTAGCACGTCGCCGAAAGGTGAGTGCTGAAAGATATCCGCGGAGGTGAACTCCATGATCGGCGCCCAATCGGATTTGATAGGCATGGACGCAGGCGGCTCGGAGTCCGTGGCCGGAGACGAATCCAGTGGTTCGGCAACACGGCTCTCGTAAGGGGTGAAGTCAGTATCTGGCTCCATCGCCACTGAGAGTGCGACCTCCATGGCGGGGTCTATCCCCCCATCCTTGGATGGCGCAATTTGCTCCGGATTGAGGGCCGGAGTAGTTGTAGGTGTGATCTCCCGAACACTGTCCAACGGCAAAGTTACGTCATGCTCGTCGTGATTGTGCGGCGCACCTAACAAGCGCTCAAATCTGTCGAAGATCAAGTCTCCGCGGATGTCGGCAGTGTAGTTTAAATTTCTGAACCTGACCTGATGGCCAGTGGCATAGCTCTCGATCTGCTCTAGATGGCCAAGCGAGTTGGCCCATAGTGCGAAGCCGCCGGATATGAAGATCTATCCGGGGAGGAAAACCTCACCCTGGACCGCATCATTATCGATGATCGAAGGAGCCATCAAGCCTTACGGTGACGGCACAGTGGAATTCTCAATGAAAGCACCAATGTCGGTGTCAAAACCTGCGGATCTTGGGTAGGGGGTCCCGAACTGTGCATCTAAGGCGGATGGTAACAGGAGGCGGGGGACACGATGTTTACCCAGGTTCGGGCCCTCTTGATGGAGGTAATACCCTACGTCCTGCTTGATTGATCTTGATGATATGATTATTACAAGAGTTGATCTACCACGAGAGCGTAGAGGCTAAACCCTAGAAGCTAGCCTACGGTATGATTGTTGTTGTCCTACGGACTAAAACCCTCCAGTTTATATAGACATCGGAGGGGGCTAGGGTTACACAGAGTCGGTTACAAGGAAGAAGGTCTACATATCCGTATTGCCAAGCTTGCCTTCCACGCCAAGGAGAGTCCTATCCGGACACGGGACGAAGTCTTCAATCTTGTATCTTCATAGTCCAACAGTCCAGCCAAAGGATATAGTCCGGCTGTCCGGAGACCCCCTAATCCAGGACTCCCTCAACTACCGCATGAACACATGCTCTCTTTGGATCAAAAAGAAGCCGTAGTGGAAGAACTACAAGGAAACCGTGATGAAATACGAAGAACATGCAGAAACCTAGAAACAATAATGCAGATTTGAGGAGCAGAAAGGTGAGCACTTACAACCGCGGATCTTCTGCGGAGGTCGCCGCCGTTCTCTGGACCGATTCGGGTTGATGCAGCGTCCAAGGTCGACGGAGACAGAGGTGAAGCGCGACGGTGGCGGAGCTCGAACAGCGGGAGTGTTGTGAGAGGAAGAAGACGAAGAAGAGAGAAGAATGAGAAAAACCGAGGCGTGCCTATTTATAAGGGGATAAGCAAATAGGCGAGCGTGAAAATCGAGGAAAACCCAAATAATGACTATCCAACTAAACGGACGCCTCGATTCTCGGAAGACATTAAAAGATAAAGATCCGTTGAGGATGACGTCATAATAGTTTTTTGTGTTTTCGGAAGATGATGTCACGGCGGGTTATAGAAATTTTACAGAGATAGGAAGATGGATTACATATAAGTATTGAAGATTGACAAGGAACAAAGTTCAAAGTCAACCTGGGGCCTAATGTTGGGAATATAGCTACCAGGTAAGACCCGCCCAGGAGGGGCCGGGTCAGCCCCAATGGCGGGTTACAAAAGAAGCCCAGTAACATTCAAGGCGATAGTTTATTAAGACTTATAGAAGGCCTAAAGCCTAGAGGCGGCTTAAGGCCCAATATTTTAAACCGCCATTGTAAGGAAAGACTTGTAAAGAAAGGCATACAAAGAATTCACCGAGCCAGACACGGTTTATGAACCGGCCGGGACTCTGTAGGCTGCCAGGTATCAACCCGTGTATATAAGGGGACGACCCGGTAGCGGCTTAGGGCAAGAAACAAGAGATCGATAACCAAGCCGGCGGATTAGCCTCTTGGTGATCGAAACCCCAGCAATTCCAACACAACTAGACGTAGGATTTTACCTTCATCATAAGGGGCCGAACTAGTATAAAACCTCTCGTGTCCTTTGTCCCGATTAACCCCTTTAAGCTTCCTAGTTGCGATGGCCCTACAACTATGTCCTTTTGCTAGGACATCTGTTGTGACAATTCCATGACAAGTAGGCCAAACCAAACTGATAACTCGAAGAGACTTGCAAAGATAACCAATCATACATAAAAGATTTCAGAGAAGAATCAAATATTGTTCATAGATAGACTTGATCATAAACCCACAATTCATCGAATCTCGACAAACACACCGCAAAAAGAGTTACATCGAATAGATCTCCAAGAAGATCGAGGAGAACTTTGTATTGAGATCCAAAGAGAGAGAAGAATCCATCTAGCTAATAACAATGGACCCGAAGGTCTGAAGCAAACTACTCACACGTCATCGGAGGGGCCATGGAGTTGATGTAGAGGCCCTCCATGATCGATGCCCCCTCCGACGGAGCTCCAGAAAAGGCCCCAAGATGGGATCTCTTGGGTACAGAAGGTTGCGGTAGTGGAAATAGGGTTTCGTGGTGCTCCTGGATGTTTTCAGGGTATATGAGTATATATAGGAGGAAGAAGTAGGTCAGTTGAGCCACGAGGGGCCCACGAGGGGGAGGGCGCGCCGAGGGGGGTAGGCGTGCCCCCTGTCTTGTGGCCTCCTCGTTGGTTGCTTGACGTCCACTCCAAGTACTCGGGATCACGTTGTTCCAAAAATCATGCTCCCGAAGGTTTCATTCTGTTTGGACTCCGTTTGATATTCCTTTTCTCCGAAACATTGAAATAGGCAAAAAACAACAATTTGCACTGGGCCTTGGGTTAGTAGGTTAGTCCCAAAAATAATATAGAAGTGTATAATAAAGCCCATTAAACATTAAAAATAGAATATATAATAGCATGGAACAATAAAAAATTATAGATACGTTGGAGATGTATCAAGCATCCCCAAGCTTAATTCTTGCTCGTCCATGAGTAGGTAAATGATAAAAATAGAATTTTTGATGTGGAATGCTTTCTAGCATATTCTTCAATGTAATTTTCTTTATTGTGGCATGAATGTTCTGATCCAAAAGATTCAAGATAAAAGTTTAATGTTGACATAAAAAATAATAATACTCCAAGTATGATAACCAAGCAATTATGTCTTATCAAAATAACATAGCCAAAGAAAGCTTATCCCTACAAAATCATATAGTTTGTCCATGCTTCATTTTCGTCACACAAAATGCTCTCATCATGCACAACCCCAATGACAATCCAAGCAATTGTTTCATACTTAGCCTTTTCAAACACTTTCAACTTTTACACAATATATGAGCGCGAGCCATGGACATAGCACTATGGGTAGAATAGAATATAATGAGTGAGGTTGTGTGAGAAGACAAAAAGGGAGAAAGTCTCATATTGATGCGGCTAATCAATGGGCTATGGAGATGCTCACCGATTGATGTCAATGCAAGGAGTAGGGATTGCCATGCAACGGATGCACTGGAGCTATAAATATATGAAAGATCATCAAAGAAACTAAGTGGGTGTGCATCCAACTTGCTTACTCACGAAGACCTAGGGCATTTGAGGAAGCCCATCATTGGAATATACAAGCCAAGTTCTATAATGAAAAATTCCCACTAGTATATGAAAGTGACAAAATAAGAGACTCTCTATCATGAAGATCATGGTGCTACTTTGAAGCACAAGTGTGGAAAAAGGATAGTAACATTCTCCCTTCTCTCTTTTTCTCTCATTTTTTTGTTTGGGCCTTCTTCTTTTTTTATGGCCTCTTTTTTTGTCCGGAGTCTCATCCCGACTTGTGGGGGAATCATAGTCTCCACCATCCTTTCCTCACATGGGACAATGCTCTAATGATGATCATCACACTTTTATTTACCTACAACTCAAGAATTACAGCTCGATACTTAGAACAAAATATGACTCTACGTGAATGCCTCCGGCGGTGTACCGGGATTGCAATGAATCAAGAGTGACATGTATGAAAAATTAAGCATGGTAGCTTTGCCACAAATACGATGTCAACTACATGATCATGCAAGGCAATATGACAATGATGATGCGTGTCATAATAAATGGAACGGTGGAAAGTTGCATGGCAATATATCTCGGAATGGCTATGGAAATGCCATAATAGGTAGGTATGGTGGCTGTTTTGAGGAAGATATAAGGAGGCTTATGTGTGATAGACCGTATCATATCACGGGGTTTGGATGCACCGGTGAAGTTTGCACCAACTCTCAAGGTGAGAAAGGGCAATGCACTGTACCGAAGAGGCTAGCAATGATGGAAGGGTGAGAGTGCGTATAATCCATGGACTCAACATTAGTCATAAAGAACTCACATACTTATTGCAAAAATCTACAAGTCATCAAAACCAAGCACTACGCGCATGATCCTAGGGGGATAGATTGGTAGGAAAAGACCATCGCTCGTCCCCTACCGCCACTCATAAGGAAAGCAATCAAAGAACACCTCATGCTTCAAATTTGTCACACAATGTTTACCATATGTGCATGCTACGGGACTTGCAAACTTCAACACAAGTATTTCTCAAATTCACAACTACTCAACTAGCACAACTTTAATATCACCATCCTCATATCTCAAAACAATTATCAAGTATCAAACTTCTCAATTTCACAATTACTCAACTAGCACACCTCTAATATTACCACATTTATATCTCAAAACAACTATCAAGCATCCAACTTATCTTAGTATTTAAAATTTATAACCAAAGCAAATTACCATGCTGTTCTAAGGGACTATCAAAATAATATAAGTGAAGCATGAGATATCAATTATTTCTATAAAATAGAACCACCGCCGTGCTCTAAAAGATATAAGTGAAGCACTAGAGCAAAATTATGTAGCTCAAAAGATATAAGTGAAGCACATAGAGTATTCTAATAAATTCCAATTCATGTGTGTCTCTCCCAAAAGGTGTGTACATCTAGGATGGTTTTGGTAAACTAAAAGGCAAAGACTCGAATCATACAAGACGCTCCAAGCAAAACACATATCATGTGGTGAATAAAAATATAGCTCCAAGTAAAGTTACCAATGGACGAAGACGACAGAGGGGATGCCTTCCGGGGCATCCCCAAGCTTAGGATTTTGGTTGTCCTTGTATTTTACCTTGGGGTGCCTTGGGCATCCCCAAGCTTAGGCTCTTGCATGTACTTGTTCCATAATCCATCAAATCTTTACCCAAAACTTGAAAACTTCACAACACAAAACTTAAACAGAAAATCTCATGAGCTCCGTTAGTAAAAGAAAACAAACCACCACTTCAAGGTACTGTAATGAAATAATTCTTTATTTATATTTGTGTTAAACCTAATGTATTCCAACTTTTCTATGGTTCATAAAATCTATTACTAGCCATAGATTCATCAAAATAAGCAAACAACACACGAAAACCAGAATCTGTCAAAAACAGAACAGTCTATAGTAATCTGTAGGTTTCGAATACTTCCGGAACCCCAAAATTCTAAAATAAATTGCTAGACGTGAGGAATTTACCTATTAATCATTTGCAAAACTAATTAACTAAATAGCACTCTCCAGTAAAAAAATGGCAGCAAATCTCGTGAGCGCAAAAGTTTCTGTTTTTTACAGCAAGATCGCAAAGACTTTCCCCAAGTCTTCCCAAAGGTTCTAGTTGGCACAAACACTAATTAAAAGCATAAAACCACATCTAAACATAGGATAGATGAATTATTTATTAATAAACATAATCAAAAAGCAATAAACAAAAATAAAATTGGGTTGCCTCCCAACAACCACTATCGTTTAACGCCCCTAGCTAGGCATAAAAGCAAGGATAGATCTAGGTATTATCATCTTTGGTATGCAATCCATAAGTGGCTCTCATAATAGATTCATAAGGTAATTTAATTTTCTTTCTAGGAAAGTGTTCCATGCCCTTCCTTAACGGAAATTGGAATCTAATATTCCCTTCCTTCATATCAATAATTGCACCAATCGTTCTAAGGAAAGGTCTACCAAGAATAATAGGACATGTAGGATTACAATCTATATCAAGGACAATGAAATCTACGGGCACATAATTCCTATTTTCAACAATAAGAACATCATTAATTCTTCCCATAGGTTTCTTAATGGTGGGATCCACAAGATGCAAGTTTAAAGAACAATCATCAAATTCACGGAAACCTAGCAAATCACACAAAGTTTAAGGAATCGTGGAAACACTAGCACCCAAATCACACAAAGCATAGCATTCATGATCTTTAATTTTAATTTTAATAGTAGGTTCCCACTCATCATAAAGTTTTCTAGGGATAGAAACTTCCAATTCAAGCTTTTCTTCATAAGATTGCATTAAAGCATCAACGATATGTTTAGTAAAAGCTTTATTTTGACTATAAGCATGCGGAGAATTTAGCATGGATTGCAACATGGAAATACAATCTATTAAAGAGCAATTATCATAATTAAATTCCTTGAATCCAAGATAGTGGTTTCATTGCTATTTAAAGTTTTGACCTCTCCAATCCCACTTTTATTAATTTTTGCATCAAGATCTAAAAACTCCGAATCATTGGGATGCCTTCTAACTAAAGTTGACTCATCTCCAGTCCCATCATTATCAAGATTCAAATTGCAAAACAAAGATTTAATAGGGGACACATCAATAACTTTTAGATCTTCATCATTATTATCATGGAAAACTAGAAGAACACGCTGTCACAAAGAAATCTTTTTTAGCACACATCCTAGCGGTTTTTTCTTTGCACTCATCAATGAAAATTCTCATAGCTTTGAGAGACTCATTGATATCATGCTTAGGTGGAATATATCTAAGTTTCAAAGAATCAACATCAAGAGAAATTCTATCCATGTTCCTAGCCAACTCATCAATCTTAGACAATTTTTCTTCAATCAAAGCATTGAAACTCTTTTGCGAACTAATAAATTCTTTAATATTAGATTAAAAATCAGAGGGAATCTTATTATAATTTCCATCAGAATTGTTGTAGGAATTACTATAATTATTAGAGGAATTACTATGAAACGACCTAGGATTAAAATTACCTCTATACTCGTTATTACCAAAATTGTCCCTACCAACAAAATTCACACCCATAGATTCATTATTATTCTAAATCAAAGTAGACAAAGGCATATCATTAGGATCAGAAGAAACACTCTTATTAGCAAACAATTTCATAAGTTCATCCATCTTTCTACTCGAAACATTGATTTCTTCTATAGATGCACCTTTTTATTAGTAGATCTTTCAGTATGCCATTGAGAATAATTAACCATAATATTATCTAGTAGTTTAGTAGCTGCTCCTAAAGTGATTTCCATAAAAGTGCCTCCCGCTGCCGAATCTAAAAGATTTCTAGAAGCAAAATTCAATCCGGCATAAAAAATTTGTATAATCATCCAAAGATTCAAACCATGAGTAGGGCAATTACGTATCATTAATTTCATCCTCTCCCAAGCTTGTGCAACATGTTCATGATCAAGTTGCTTAAAATTCATAATATCGTTTCTAAGAGTGATGATCTTAGCGGGAGGAAAATACTTAGAGATAAAAGCATCTTTGCACTTATTCCATGAATCGATACTATTTTTAGGCAAAGACGAAAACCAAGTTTTAGCATGATCTCTAAGAGAAAACGGGAATAGCTTCAGTTTAACAATATCATTATCCACATCTTTCTTCTTTTGCATATCACACAAATCAACAAAGTTGTTTAGATGGGTAGCGGCATCTTTACTAGGAAGGCCGGAAAACAGATCTTTCATGACAAGATTCAGCAAAGCAGCATTAATTTCACAAGATTCGGCATCGATAAGAGTGAAAATAAAATCATTATTGTTGGTATTGGAAAAACCACACAATTTCATATTATCTTGAGCCATCGTGACAAGCAAGCAATCCAACACAAAAGCAAACAAGAAACAAGCAAAAAGAGAAGAACTAGAAAAGAGAAGTGGAACGAAAAAAGAGGGTGAATAAAATGGCAAGGGTGAGGTGGGGGAGAGGAAAACAAGAGGAAAATGGCAAATAATGTAATGCGAGGGATAAGAGTTTGTGATGGGTACTTGGTATGTCTTGACTTGTGCGAAGACTCCCTGGCAACGGCGCCAAAAATCCTTCTTGCTACCTCTTGAGCACTGCGTTGGTTTTCCCTTGAAGAGGAATGGGTGATGCAGCAAAGTAGCGTAAGTATTTCCCTCAGTTTTTGAGAACCAAGGTATCAATCCAGTAGGAGGCCACACGCAAGTCCCTCGTACCTACACAAACAAATAAGAACCTCGCAACCAACGCGATAAAGGGGTTGTCAATCCCTTCACGGTCACTTACGAGAGTGAGATCTGATAGAGATGATAAGATAATATTTTTGGTATTTTTATGATAAAGATTAAAAGTAAAGATTGCAAAATAAAAGGTAATAGAAATAGCTTGTTGACGGAAGATTAATATAATGGAGAATAGACCCAGGGGCCATAGGTTTCACTAGTGTCTTCTCTCAAGATAGCATAAGTATTACGGTGGGTGAAAAAATTACTGTCGAGCAATTGATAGAAAAGCGAATAATTATGAAAATATCTAGGCATGATCATGTATATAGGCATCACGTCTGTGACAAGTAGACCGACTCCTGCCTGCATCTACTACTATTACTCCACACATCGACCGCTATCCAGCATGCATCTAGAGTATTGAGTTCATAAGAACATAGTAACGCATTAGGTAAGATGACATGATGTAGAGGGATAAACTCAAGCAATATGATATAAACCCCATATTTTTATCCTCGATGGCAACAATACAATACGTGTCGTTTCCCTTTCTGTCATTGGGATCGAGCACCGCAAGATTGAACCCAAAGCTAAGCACTTCTCCCATTGCAAGAAAGATCAATCTAGTAGGCCAAACCAAACTGACAATTCAAAGAGACTTGCAAAGATAACCAATCATACATAAAAGATTTCAGAGAAGAATCAAATATTGTTCATAGATAGACTTGATCATAAACCCACAATTCATCGGATCTTGACAAACACACCGCAAAAAGAGTTACATCGAATAGATCTCCAAGAAGATCGAGGAGAACTTTGTATTGAGATCCAAAGAGAGAGAAGAAGCCATCTAGCTAATAACTATGGACCCGAAGGTCTGAAGTAAACTACTCACACATCATCAGAGGGGCCATGGAGTTGATGTAGAGGCCCTTCGTGATCGATTCCCCCTCCGGCGGAGCTCCGGAAAAGGCCCCAAGATGGGATCTCTTGGGTACAGAAGGTTGCGGCGGTGGAAATAGGATTTCATGGTGCTCGTGGATGTTTTCAGGGTATATGAGTATATATAGAAGGAAGAAGTAGGTCAGTTGAGCCATGAGGGGCCCACGAGGGGGGAGGGCGCGCCCCCTGCCTCATGGCCTCCTCGTTGGTTGCTTGACGTCTACTGCAAGTCCTCTAGATCACGTTTGTTCCAAAAATCACGCTCCCAAAGGTTTCATTCTGTTTGGACTCTATTTGTATTCCTTTTCTGCGAAACACTGAAATAGGCAAAAAACAGCAATTTGCACTGGGCCTTGGGTTAATAGGTTAGTCCCAAAAATAATATAGAAGTGTATAATAAAGCCCATTAAACATCCAAAACAGAATATATAATAGCATGCAGCAATAAAAAATTATAGATATGTTGGAGATGTATCAACCATCACCTTCAGCTCGTCTAACCAGCTCAAGTGCGCGGCAACTGCTGGCCCCTCCCAATGCTTTGCTCGCCCGTCGTCAGCAATGTCCTTGTCACCAAGACCCTCGTTGATGGTGGTGCGAGGCTCAATGTTCTTTCCATCGAGACGTTCGACCGCCTCCAAGTGCCATATGATCAGCTGCAGCCCACCAAGCCCTTCTCAAGAGTGACTGATGGCTCCACCACCCTAATAGGGCAGATCCGCCTCCCTGTCACCTTCGTCCAACGCGACAACTACCGCACCAAGCTCATCGACTTCGACGTCGCTCACATCCACCTCCCGTACAACGCCATCCTGGGATATCCGGCCCTGGCCAAGTTCATGGCGGTGACCCACCATGGCTACAACGTCCTCAAGATGCCAGGGAACTGCGACATCATCACGATCGCCTGCGAGGAGAAGGACGCGGTGTGCTCTCTCGAGCGCGCTTACCAGGCTGCGGCGACCTAAGACCCAGACAATGATGGCGTCGTCTACCCCCCTGAGGCCATCCCCAAGAAGAAGAAGAAGCTGCTCCGCCAAGAGCCTTAGGAGAGCGGAGTCTCCAGCGGCACCACCTCAGGATCTGCGCCCACGGATGGGGTGCCTCCCTCTCATGCATAGGAAGGCGTGCTCGGCGCCCTCCTTAGGCTAGGCTTGGAGGCTCTCTTCTGGAGGGCCTCAGACTTAGCCAACGTCATGAGGGAGGCGCTCGGGCACCACATGGAGGCATGCTTCGTCGCGCGCTTCCCCCACGGGAGTACAAGGCATGCAGTGCCAGGTGCTCAGGAGTTCATCACCAAGGCGATCGAGGAGCTCAGGAAGCGAGAGCCTTGCGTGGCGACCACCGCCTACCACATGGCGCGGCTCCCTGCCCTCGCGAGGACAATGAGCTGGGCATCTCCGTCAACAACCCAGGTGTCGGTGTCAAAACCGGCGGATCTCGGGTAGGAGGTCCCGAACTATGCGTCTAGGACGGATGGTAACAGGAGGCAAGGGACATGAAGTTTTACCCAGGTTCGGGCCCTCTCGATGGAGGTAAAACCCTACGTCCTGCTTGATTAATATTGATGATATGGGTAGTACAAGAGTAGATCTACCACGAGATCAGAGAGGCTAAACCCTAGAAGCTAGCCTATGGTATGATTGTTGATGTGTATGTTGTCCAACGGACTAAAACCCCCCGGTTTATATAGACACCGAAGAGGGTTAGGGTTACATAGAGTCAGTTACAATGGTAGGAGATCTGAACATCCGTATCGCCAAGCTTGCCTTCCACGCCAAGGAACGTCCCTTCCGGACACGGGGCGGAGTCTTCAATCTTGTATCTTCATAGTCCAGGAGTCCGGCTGAAGGTATAGTTCGGCTATCCGAACACCCCCTAATCCAGGACTCCCTCAGTAGCCCCTGAACCAGGCTTCAACGACGACGAGTCCGGCGCGCAGATTGTCTTCGGCATTGCAAGGCGGGTTCCTCCTCCAAGTACTTTATAGAAGATTTTAAACACAAAGATAGTGTCCGGTTCTGCAAAATAAGTTTTCCACATATTGCCATAGAGAGAATAATATTTACACAAATCTAATCTACTGACGTATTTCGTAGTGCAACACACCACGGCCAAGCTTTTATCCGAGTCGTTTCATTATCCCACCTCAGCACGTCATGCGAGGCGGTTTCCTTGGCACTTCTTGTCACAGCAGAGATCGTGTCCCCTTATTCCGGGATTCTCATCAATACGGGCGTGGGTAACCCAACCGCTTCTAGGACTCCTAGATCATAGGCAAGTCCAAATGGACACGGAGAGGACGCTCGATATCCACCCTCTTTATAAAGGGATGAGGCCTTTTATTTTTCCCTCCCGTGCTCAATCGAATCCTTCCCCCACCTCAAGCTCAAACGCCCAAAGTTCAGGTCAGGTGCTCCGAACCTTCAGTTATGTCCGGATCTAGCCTTCAAGGCCGATGGATGCCTTCTTCCGTCACGGAAGAAGACGTCAAAAAGTTGAGGGAGGCCAAATATCTGACCGCCGAGATTCTGCATCGGCTGCCTCCCCGGGGGCAGGCTGTCCCCTCCCCCGAACCCAACGAGAGCGTCGTGTTCGTCTCCCACTTCCTCCGAGGTCTAGGCCTTGCATTGGATCCTTTTGTCAGGGGCTTGATGTTTTACTATGGGCTAGATTTCCATGATCTAGCTCCGGACTCCTTTCTTCATATCATGACATTTATTGTTGTGTGCGAGGCCTTCCTCTGGGTTACCCCTCACTTTGGCCTATGGCTCAAGACCTTCGAAGTAAAACCGAAGATGATCGAGGGGCAACATGCGGAGTGTGGAGGCGCCTCAATACACAAGATGACGGGAGTTGCATGGCCCAAAGGTTCCATTCCAGAGGTGTCTGAATTATGGCAACAGGAGTGGTTCTACATCACGGCTCCTAGAAGTGCCAAGTGGGCGGCCGCCCCTGTCTTCCGCCCGGGCCCTCCACCACCGCTGATGTCATGGATTAGCAGAGGATTGAGCTGGGGTCCGGCCAAGGACGTGCCTATACTGCAAAGCCGCATTCAAGATCTCTTTAATGGAGATTTCAGTTTGGTTGTGGTAACTCAAGTTATGCTGGTTCATCAAGTCCATCCTTACAAACGCCGGCCTCTTCGCTTGTGGGAGTTCAATCCCAAGGGACCGGCGCCATTCAAAATTTCCTCGGCCTGACGCACGAGGAGATGTACAAGTCGTTCTTCAGTCCTCAAGTGGAGTGTCCGGAAATCACCGAGGACGCGGGCCTGAGCAGCAACCGCGCCGCCGAACAGGTAAGGCATCTTCCGACCGAGCATACTACCTCTCCTTTGATGCGAAGTTATTTTTGAGAGTTCACTTTTTGACCAGGACTAGCTAACGAAGGAGAAGTTGATTCGGTGCTCGGCCCCCCTCCCTGAGGGTTTGGAAAATCCGATATTGGAAAAGATGCTCCAGACAGCACCTTGCCCGGAGCCCTTGAAGGAAAATGCGGGCGGTCGCGGGCCCCAAACGCTGGCCGCTCTAGCCGAGGGAGCGAGCGTCTCCATGAAGGAAGACGACCAGAAGAGGAAAAGGATTGCGTCTGGGGATTCGGAAGCCGAAGCTTCCAAACAGGAGAAGAAGTCTCCCATAGAGGGTCCTACCCCGGGAGGTGCGGTTGCCGCACAAAGTCCGCGGGGGGATCAATTCTCCCACGAGTCGTAAGTGACCCAAAATACCTTAATAGTACAGATATGTCGTCTTTTCTTCTGAGAAGATAACCACTGCATGTATCTTTGCAGTTCGGGCCTTAGCCCCTCTCAAATGAGTTCGTCTTCGGGGGATCTTCTTCCAGAGATGATGGAGAGAGAAACGCCTCCTCCGGACTCCTCCGCTCCGGAAGCGGGCGACCCTGAAGTGTCGTCGCAGAGGGCCTCTCTGAGTCCGGCGAGGCCAGAAAATAATCCCGTCGACCCCCGAAGTTCCCAGTGTCCGGCTCCCGAAGAGAGCAGACAAACGATTCCGGTACAGTCTAGTGTGCGGTCGGATGTTCTGAGGGAGTTGGTGGGGCGAGCGGCCATCTCAGATGAACACCGTGTGCTGATGAATACGGTGATGGAGAAAATCTTGTCCGCCGAAAGCGGATTGCATAAAGCTTTTATGAGTCTACTGACAGGTTTTGAGGTACGTAAAATAATGTATGATAGTCCTGTACATGCTAAGTGTGCCCTGTGTGGATAGTAGCCCCTGAGACTCTGGTTGTCGTTGGGAACGACAACGATTAGAGGATCATAATCCCAGGTAGTAACCATACTGCTTTTATGAGCAGGTGATGGAAGCTCCGGTGGCTAGCCGGACTAGCGAGTTTGCCCATTTAAAACGGCAGTTGGATGTGGCAGACGCGGACATTGAGCTTGTTAACAAAAGGCTTGACGAGGCGCAGGGTAGGTGTTATTATCTGGTAAACGCCGCATAGTAAGAGCAGCATGGAGCCAGTATATTTAACATGTTATTACTGCAGATGGAGCTTCCATTGTTGAAGCCTTGCGAGCGGAACTTGCCCGAGCCAAGGAACAAGCGAGATTGGGTAATGCGGCTGCTTTGAAGGCGGCCGAAGAGTTGCGAGCCGAGAAGGCCGCGCATGGCGAGAGCCGGGATAAGATGGCTAATATGGCCGTAGAATTAAAAGCCGCCGTCGACCGTTGCCGGGCTCTTGAAAAGGAAAACCAGGCGAAGGCATCGGACCTTGAGAAGGCTGCAGCAACGGGAAAAGACCTCCGCTCTGCCATGAGGGCAAAGAAGGAGGAGCTGCGGGAAGCCGGGGATATTGTAGCCGGGAAATCTTTTATGCTGCAGAGGAAGTTCGGAGATCCACGGTATGCCCCTCTAGATCGGCTGTGGAGTTCGGAGGCTGTGTATATGGATTTGGCGGCGAGCGCTGCCGATGCGGCCAAATACTTCCAGAGTCAGACGGACCGTGAAGTAGACCGGTTGTTTTGGAAACAATTCCTTTCTCCCGAGCGTCCGCTTTCATTGACGGACCAATTAGCCGAATGGGCCAAACTAAATAGGTTGTCCGGACTCTCCATGAGGTCTGTTGTGGATTAGCTATGGCCGGGAAGGTCGAAACCGAGCAGCTATTTCAGCTTGGTGTAGCAGTTCCTTGATGTGGTGCCACGCATAAATGCAATGAAGAGGTCGGCGTGCATAGAAGGCGCACGAATGGCCTTTGCCCATGCTAAAGCATACTGGGCAGAGATGGATGCTACCACTGTTGTAGCGCAGGATTCAGCCATAGGTCGAAGGGCTGCTGAGCACTACTTTGAGGAAGTTCTTGAGGGTGCTCGTTTGATAGAGACCCAGTTCTCAAAAAATATTATGTTTGAGTGACATGTAATCTCATTGTAAGCGAAATGATTTTATAAATTTTCATAAGGCTACTTTTATACTTTTGCCTGAAAGTAATGTGATGCCTCCTGGGCGGCCGTTTATGTATACATGTGTATAACCTGAAAGATTGCAGTCATTGGCTTCAACCCCCACGCATATAATGCGGAGGTGTTCGCAGAAACATGGGTTCACACTTAACCCAACGTCTTGGTCCTATTAAGGATGTGATAGCGGAGCGAGCGAGGCAACCGGACTATAATGCTTTAACACTTTCACTTAGCCATAGGAGTTTGACAGTGGGGCTACTAGATAGCCCCTGGTGGCTCCGCACTCTCGCGATCTCGGGGTGCGTATATGCCTGGCCGGAAAGCGGCCCTTCGTTAAGGCGGAGGAATTCTAACATTCCCATGGGTCATCGAGTGGTTGACCAGTCTCGCGCTAGATCATGACAGTCAGTTTTCGGCTTTCTCTACTGAGGTGCTCGTCCGGATGAACCAGGGCACAATCGCAGTAGTTCTCATGGTGCTACCTTAGCCGGTAAAGCAGAACGTAAGGCACCAAAACACAGGAGCCGGGCAAACCCAGCATTTGACCAAAGACAATGATTCAGAGCTGATGCATATAGGGCCAAACTCGCGACGCCGAACACTCCCTAAGGTATTCGGTCTTTGTGGTATAAACCGGGCCTAAATAATGGCCTTCGTAAGAAGCCCCTTATGTCCAGGTACGTGCATTGGTCTGGCATGGGCACATGCCAAGACGTCAGCATCCTTCTCAATGGTGGATATGTATCAACAAGAGACAGTAAAAAAAGGTTTACGCAGGGTCTTAATCTAAAAAGAATCCTTGGAGCGGGTCCCTACTGCACGTCTGCGTCTGTGTCTCCGTTGTGCCGTATCCTGGACGGGTGTGGCACGATGATCGTCTGTAAAAGAGAGGAATTTAGGTGAAAAAGGTTGTTGTGCAAAAAGATAATTGAAGAAACTATGCATAATTCAAGATGAGGAGGAATGGCCACATGTCTGCGCGTGTTGAGCCCCTTGTAAATAGGGGTGTGACCATTTATTCGGTATAAGTAGCGGCGCCGGACTCGATTAGTTGTGTCTGAGGTCTTGACGACCTATGGGGCGCTTTGGCTAGTCCGGGCGCCTTTAGTGTGTGGCTGCCAAGGCAGCCTCACTCTCTTCGGCGCGCAGAGATCGCTTGATATTTCCGTGCACTGAAATGATGCCGCGTGGACTGGGCATCTTGAGTGTGAGGGAGGCATAGTGTGGTATTGCATTAAAGCGAGTGAAAGCTTCGCGCCCGAGCAGTGCTTGATAGCCACTTTGAAACGGAGCGGTGTGGAAGGTTAAATGCTCGCTACGTAAGTTATCGGGGGAGCCGAATATAACTTGTAGTAGGAGGGAGCCAGTACAACAAGCCCCTGGGCCTGGCGTTACTCCTTTAAAGGTAGTATTGCTATGGCGAATTTGTGTTGGGTCTAACCCCATCCCGCGGAATGTATCCTGGTATATTAGGTTTAGGCTGCTGCCGCCGTCCATCAAGACTCGTGTGAAGTGATATCCGCCAATTACTGGGTCTAATACCAAGTCAGCCCATCCTGTGTGTCGGATACTTGCTGAGTAATCGCGATGGTCGAAAATGATCGGTTGAGACGACCATTGGCAGGACTTCGCGGTGACAGGCACTTGGGTATATTTTCCTGGGGGTGCCGCATTGTTTTTTCCCTTGATCATGTGTAGTACGTTTACTGTTTTGACTTCTGGTGGGAATTTCTTTTGTTCCCCAGTGTCTTGCTTGGGAGGCTCGTCCTCGTCTTCACTTGGTGTATCCTCCCCCTTGTGTACGGCGTTGAGCTTGCCGGACTGCTTGAAGACGCAACATTCTCTGTGGGTATGATTAGCGGGCTTTCTAGGGGTACTATGAATCTGACATACCTGGTCCAGAATTTTGTTGAGGCTGGACGGTTCATCCCTGGTGCCTTTAGTGGGCGGCTTTTGACCTGGCCGGGAGCTTTTGAATCCAGCATTTACTGCCGTGCCCTTCATGCTGTGTTCTTTATTCCGGCGTTTGCTATTGCTGTTGCACCGTGATTTCCCGTTTCCATCTCTAACTTCAGATGTACTGGGGTCGTTGGTGTTGCATCTGGCTAGCCAGCTGTCCTCACCCGCGCAAAAGCGGGTCATGAGGTTTGTTAATGCGGCCATCATTCTCGGCTTATTTTGGCCGAGGTGTCTGGCGAGCCATTCGTCACGGACGCTATGCTTGAAAGTTGCCAAGGCTTCGGCGTCTGGACAGTCGACAATCTGGTTCTTTTTAGTGAGAAACCTGTTCCAAAGCTTTCGGGCTGACTCTCCGGGCTATTGAGTTATATGACTCAAATCGCCCGCATCCGGAGGTTGGACATAAGTTCCTTGAAAATTTGCCTGAAAGGCGTCTTCGAGCTCTTCCCAACTTCCAATGGAGCTTTCGGGGAGGCCTTTGTGCCAGTGACGAGCTGGCCCTTTGAGCTTGAGGGGTAAGTATTTGATGGCGTGGAGATCATCTCCTCGAGCCATATGGATATGAAGGATATAGTCTTCAATCCAAACCCCAGGGTCTGTTGTCCCATCGTATGCCTCTATGTTTACGGGCTTGAATCCCTCTGGAAATTCATGGTCCAGCACCTCATCGGTGAAACATAGGGGGTGTGCGGCACCCCTGTAACTGGGTGTACCGCATTGTTCTGATGCTTGTTGTGTTGCATTGTATGCTGGGGCGCGCTTGCGTGGTCCATAGATGGATCTTGTTGCGTCGTCCTTTGGGTGCGAGCCCTCGCGTGGGTCGCGTGTTGTATTGTGAGCGGCATTGTATGTCGTTCTGTGTTGATAGAGGGGTCGTCTATCCGACCAGCTGGTTGCTTTGATATTTGGTTGTGGGGGGTTGGAGGCCTCCTCATCGAATTCGGGTAGCAGCTTCCGCTTTGGGTAGCTCTTTGAGGGGCGATCGTCGCTGTACATTGCTGTTGTATTAAGTATTTTACTCCATCTGAATTGGAGTTTGTTTTGCGCGGCCTTGAGCCTTCGCTTCTGCTTTTTAAGGCTCCTTGCGGTGGCAACGAGCCTTTCGCGGGCATTCTGATGCTCCGGGTGCCTGTCTGGCGTTATGTCGTCCGGACCATTATCCCTGACAGGATTTGTTTGTTCGATTTGATTATCCGGATTGCCATTGTCCGGCAACGGTTCGCCCTGCTCCAGCGCTGGGTCTGTGTGATCACTATTTCTGTCGAGGCGGGATTTGGGGCGGCGCTTGCCTCGCCGTTTTGACTGCTTTTCGAGGGAACAGGCCTTCGGTGCGTCCTTCCGCTCCTCGTCGTCATCTTTTGGTGCGTCCACCGTGTATACATCATATGACGAGGTGGCGTTCCAGGGCCCAACAGGCGCTGGTTCTTCATTGTCTCCTTCATCGGTGTCCATACCGTCGATGTCTTTGGAGTCAAAGTCGAGCATGTCGGTTAAATCGTCGACAGTGGCTACAAAGTGGGTGGTGGGTGGGCTTTGAATTTCTTCATCGTCCGTACCCCAACGTTGCTGACCGTAGTCCGGCCAGGGCTCTCCTGATAAAGAGAGACTTCAGTGACTTCAGGATATCGCCGAAAGGCGAGTGCTGAAAGACGTCCTTGGCCGTGAACTCCATGATCGGCGCCCAATCGGATTCGATCGGCAGGGGCGCGGAGGGTTCGGAGTCCGGAGAAGAATCCGGCTCCGTGGAGTCACGAGTCTCGCAGAGTACGGGGCTGGTGTTCGGCTCAACCGCCGTTGGGATCACAGCCCCCGAGGTGGCGTCCAACCACCCATCCTCGATCGGCGCAGTCGGCTCCGAACTAAGGGTCAGAGCCGATGCGGGTGCGGCCTCCAGGGCACTGTTCGGCGGCAGAGCTAGATCATGCTCGTCGTGACAGTGCGGCACGCTCGGCGGTGGTTCGAGTCCGTCGAAGATCAAGTCCCCGCGGATGTCAGCCGTGTAGTTTAAATTTCCGAATCTGACCTGACGGCCAGGGGCGTAGCTTTCGATCTGCTCTAGATGGCCAAGTGAATTGGCCCGCAGTGCGAAGCCGCCAAAGACGAAGATATGTCCAGGGAGGAAGGTCTCACCCTGGACTGCATCGCCATTGATGATCGTAGGAGCCAGCGGGCCTGACGGCGACGGCACAGAGGAACTCTCAATAAAAGCAACAATGTCGGTGTCAAAACCGGCGGATCTTGGGTAGGGGGTCCCGAACTGTGCGTCTAGGCCGGATGGTAACAGGAGGCAAGGGACACGAAGTTTTACCCAGGTTCGGGCCCTCTCGATGGAGGTAAAACCCTATGTCCTGCTTGATTAATATTGATGATATGGGTAGTACAAGAGTAGATCTACCACGAGATCAGAGAGGCTAAACCCTAGAAGCTAGCCTATGGTATGATTGTTGATGTGTATGTTGTCCTACGGACTAAACCCCCCCCGGTTTATATAGACACCAGAGAGGGTTAGGGTTACATAGAGTCGGTTACAATGGTAGGAGATCTGAACATCCGTATCGCCAAGCTTGCCTTCCATGCCAAGGAAAGTCCCTTCCGGACACGGGACGGAGTCTTCAATCTTGTATCTTCATAGTCCAGGAGTCCGGCTGAAGGTATAGTTCGGCTATCCGAACACCCCCTAATCCAGGACTCCCTCACCAGGGCTCAACAGAGCCGCATCCCAGGAGCACTTCTGGCCTTCGCGCGCTGGTCGGTGTGAGGGCTGATACGTCTCCAACATATCTATATTTTTTTATTGTTCCATGTTGTTATATTATCAATCTTGGATGTTTTATAATCATTTTATAGTCATTTTATATCATTTTTTGGGTACTAACCTATTGACATAGTGCCAAGTGCCAGTTCCTGTTTTTCCATGTTTATTACATTGCAAAAAAATCAATATCAAACGGAGTCCAAATGCCACGAAACTTTACAGAGATTTTTTTTGGACTAGAAGGAACGTAATGGCCCTGGTTGCGCCTGGGGGTGCCCCGAGGGAGTACAACCCACCAGGGCGCGCCTGGCCCAGGCGCACCCTGGTGGGTTTTGCCCACCTCGGGTGCCCCCCGGACCACCTCTTTGCTCTATAAATACCCCAATATTCCCAAAACCCTAGGGGAGTTGACGAAATATTGATCCACCCGCCGCAGAGTCCAGAACCACCAGATCCAATCTAGACACCATCTCAGATGGGGTTCACCACCTCCATTGGTGCCTCTCCGATGATGCATGAGTAGTTCTTTGTAGACCTTCAGGTCCGTATTTAGTAGCTAGATGGCTTCCTCTCTCTCTCTCTTGATTCACAATACAATGGTCTCTTGGAGATCCATATGATGTAACTCTTTTGCGGTGTGTTTGTTGGGATCCGATGAACTTTGAGTTTAAGATCCGATCTATCTCTTTTTATATCCATGGAAGTATTTGAGTTTCTTTGATATCTTTATGCATGATTGCTTATAGCCTCGTATTTCTTCTCTAATATTTGGGTATTGTTTGGCCAACTTGATCTATTTATCTTGCAATGGGAAGAGGTGCTTTGTAGTGGGTTCGATCTTACGGTGCTTGATCCCAGTGATAGAAGGGGAACCGACATGTATGTATCATTGCTAGTAAGGATAAAACAGTGGGTCTATCTCTACATAGATAGATCTTGTCTACATCATGTCATCATTCTTATTGCATTACTTTGTTTCTCCATGAACATAATATACTAGATGCATGCTGGATAGCGGCCGATGTGTGGAGTAATAGTAGTAGATGCAGGCAGGAGTCGGTCTACTAATCTTGGATGTGATGCCTATATAATGATCATTGCTTGGATATCGTCATGAGTATTTGAAGTTCTATCAATTGCCCAACAGTAATTTGTTCACTCGCCGTTTGCTATTTTTCTCGAGAGAAGCCACTAGTGAAACCTAGGGCACCCGGGTCTCTTTCTCATACTGTTTGCCTTTGTGATCTATTTTATTTGCCTTTTATTTTTAGATCTACTAAACCAAAAACCCAAAAATACCTTGCTGCAATTTATTCTTATTTATTTTATTTGGCATTCAATCTATCAATCTACTTAAAATTTACCTCATGTTCGTTTGCCTATCTTGAGGCACCGTACCCCTGAAGGGATTGACAACCCCTTTAACACGTCGATATGTCCATTTTGCAGCATGCTTCTATATCAATATTTATTGCATTATGGGCTGTTATTACACATTATGTCACAATACTTCTGCCTATTCTCTCTTATTCTACATGAAGAGAGGGAATGCCGCCAGCTGGAATTCTAGGCTGGAAAAGGAGCAAATATTAGAGATCTATTCTGCACAACTCCAAAAGTCCTGAAACTTCACGGGAGCATGTTTCAGAATATTTGACATTAGCTCACTTGATGAATGGAGAACCCAGGCCTATGAGAATGCCAAACTATTTAAAGAAAAAGTCAAAAGATGGCATGACAAAAGGATACAAAAACGTGAGTTTAATGTAGGTGATTATGTATTGTTATACAACTCTCGTTTAAGATTTTTTGCAGGTGAACTCCTCTCTAAATGGGAAGGTCCTTACGTCATCGAGGAGGTCTATCGTTATGGTGCCATAAAAATCAACAACTTTGAAGGCACAAATCCGAGTGTGGTGAATGGTCAAAGAATCAAACATTATATCTCAGGTAATCCCATAAATGTTGAAACTAATGTTATTGAAACCGTAACCCCGGAGAAATACATAAGGGACACTTTCCAGAACGTTTCAGACTCCGAAAAGGAAGAGGTATGTGGTACGGTAAGTAAACCGACTCCAAAACAGTTCTAATAGCAATTTTCTCCGTTTTGGGATATTTAAGAAAATAGAAAAATAAGAAGTAGTCTGGAAAGGACACGAGGCTTCCACGAGGATGGAGGGCGCACCCTACCCCCTGGAGCGCGCCCCCTGCCTCGTGGGCACCTCGTGTGCTCTCCGGACTCTGTTTTCTTGCACGATACTTCTTTCGGTCGATAAAAATTCATTATATAATCTCCCGAAGGTTTTGACCACCGTATCATGCAAACATCTTCTGTTTTGTTTTGAGCTATTTCTGCTGCAGATTTAGAGCAAGATGTCTTCTCAAGAGTCAGTCGGGGAGAGTCAGGTGTCTCATCCGACACCGGGGCCAAGAGCAAACATCAATGCTAACCACTTTGGGCCATCAACTGAGGAAGAGATGGAGGCTAACTTGAAAAGGATAGATGCCATGGAGGAGGATGAAGAAGTTACTTCTCGTTTCCGAGCTGGATTCACGATGGGGGGAACTACAGAGCTCGGCTATTCAAAACTCAGTCATCCCTTCCAATGTTAGATTTCTTTCCTATGAAAATATGAAAAAGAGTGTTACTTGTTCTCCCGCAGCTATGCAACATCCTTGGGTGAAAGGAGCTTTAGCCGTCACGGGCAAGCTCCGTAAGGAAATAATGGACCTCAAGTAGCAAGTCAATAAGCTCGAGGAAGAGAATCGTATCCTGAAGGGCATCATCGCCAAGAATATCACATCACCACCCCCGAAGAAGGAGACATAAACACATGGGTATGGGCACCCCCCTTGGCAACTGCCAAGCTTGGGGGAGTTCCCCGGTATCGTATCACCATCACACTTTTACCTTTACCGTTTTTCTTAGTTCGATCCTTTTGGTTATATCTTGATCTAGTAGAATAAAGTTTTAGTATGATCTAGTTTTGAGTTTTGCTTTATGATCCTTCTATGTAATCGAGTCCGTGAGCTATATATAATAAATATTAGTATTGAGTCAAGGTGTCGGTGTCAAAACCGGCGGATCTCGGGTAGGGGGTCCCGAACTGTGCGTCTAGGCCGGATGGTAACAGGAGGCAAGGGACACGAAGTTTTACCCAGGTTCGGGCCCTCTTGATGGAGGTAAAACCCTACGTCCTGCTTGATTAATATTGATGATATGGGTAGTACAAGAGTAGATCTACCATGAGATCGGAGAGGCTAAACCCTAGAAGCTAGCCAATGGTATGATTGTTGTTCTGTATGTTGTCCTAGGGACTAAAACCCTCCGGTTTATATAGACACCGGAGAGGGTTAGGGTTACACAAAGTCGGTTACAATGGTAGGAGATCTATATATCCGTATCGCCAAGCTTGCCTTCCACGCCAAGGAAAGTCCCTTCCGGACACGGGACAAAGTCTTCAATCTTGTATCTTCATAATCCAGGAGTCCGGCTGAAGGTATAGTCCGGCCATCCGGACACCCCCTAATCCAGGACTCCCTCAGTAGCCCCCGAACCAGGATTTAATGACGATGAGTCCAGCGCGCAGATTGTCTCCGGCATTGCTAGGTGGGTTCTCCTTCAAATTCCATGTACCTGTCGAATAAAGTCCGGTTTCTTGTAAATGTTGCGCTCCCCGGCTTCTACGCCCAATAATGGCCGTCTCCCACGTGTCAAACGAATATGAAAAGTCTGAGTGTTTTTACATCCACACCCCAGCCGCGTAAATGAGCTGCCCATTTAAGGGGACGAGGATTTAGATCCAAACCACACCTTCTCCCCTTCACGAGTGTTCATCAGAGCGCATCCGACAAAGGTCCATACCACCATGGCCAGCCGTCGCAACTCCTCCTTTCTCCCCTCCAGCCCTCAGCCTGGATATTGGGAGAGATGCTCCATCCTACATAGCAAGCTAGTGATGCTCCAGACCAAGGGATTTCTCCCCCCGGCCTATATGGTCCCGGTTCGAGCCGGTCTTGCCACCTATAATGGCAGAGAGCAAGCGGAGAGTGCCCCTAATCACTCAAAAGGAGAGCGGGTATGCCTCGTCCCTTATTTAATAAGAGGGCTCGGATTTCCAATCCATCCGTTTCTCCGGGGCTCCTGGAGTTCTATGGCCTCCAGCTACACAATCTTAAGCCTGCCTCCATATTGCATATCACGGGCTTTGTATCCCTCTGCAAGCTGTTCTTGGGTGTTGAGGCTCATTTCGGGCTGTGGAAAGAGCTATTCTGCCTTGTGCCCCACTCTCAGAAGGAGTCGATATATCAAGTGGGCGGAGCCGAAGTGTGGCGCATCGCCGGGACCGGATATCTATCCGGAACCCCAAAGAAGGCGTCCGAGGACTGACCTTCGGAATGGTTTTACATAGAGGACGTCCCGCTGCCGGATCCTGTCCGGATCGGCCTCCCTGAGTTCGACAGTGCTCCACTAAAGAAGCGCCTAAGTTGGCGTCCACGGAGCCCTCAGAGGGAAAGTGACAAGGACATCCGTTACCTGATGAGCCGGATAAGATTGTTAGCTCATTCCGGACTGACCATGATCGGGGTCATGGCCGCATGCATCATGCGAGGGGTGCACCCGCTACAGTACAGAGGCCACCCCATGTGGGATTTCAACGGGGAGGACGACGCCACCCGCTACGGCCGTAAGGGACCGGATTCGGCTGCGGCCCTAACAAAGACCTTGTCTGCTTTGTACAAGGGAGAAGAGGAGGAATTTCTCCGCGTCAACCCGCAGGGTGGATTTTCTATGTACAATCCCCCAAGCTGGGTAAGTGGTTTACTTGCCCATCCGTTTTATATTCCCATTGTTAAATATTCAGTCTAACGACTTTAACACAGGAACTGCGCCAGGCTGTTAAAGAAATAAACAGCCCTCCTCCACAACCCGAGGACCCAGGACAGTCCCTCGACCCGGCCTCTCAAGAGGATCCGGACTTATCTGTGGAGCTGATTGATGGAGTGTTTCATCAATTGAGCAAGGACAACGCCTTGGTGGCCATTATGGCCGATTACCCAGGGATAATCCCGGCCTCCCAGGTAACTGAGATCGAAGTCCCAGTACCCCGAATAGGGGTCCGCCCTCTCGTGTTTCAAGTTTCCTGATTACAACCGAGCTTTGCAGGGGAGGTTTTTGATACGGGAGGCCGAACCTGCGGCGACAAGCCAACGAGGGGCCGCAGGGCCCCGTGGGCAGAAAAGAGGTGCAGTCCGGATCGAGATGTCAGCGCAAAGGTATGGCGCGCCCCCTTATCCCAGGTGTTATACCTTCAAGGCATGTTAACATTCGTGCTCTCTTTAGGACAAAGAGACCTCACCGGAGTATATCCGGAGAGGCTACCAATCGCGCCTCCACCAGCCAGGCTCCAAAGCCTGGTCCGGAGGCGGAGGCGAACACAAGGCGCGCACCGACACTCCTCCGACGGAGGACGTGGACAGGTTGTCTGCCACCAACTCTGAGGTGGGGAGTGCCATGAACCACAGGCGTCGCCGGACAATTCTTCGCGACGCTTGTTTCTCCCGAGAGGCATTAGATGCCTTTAATTCGGGAGATGCGTACCTCCGTGCCGCTCAAAATGGTCTAGCCAGAGCCACGGAGCAATATGTAAAAGTCATACGGGTAAGAAAATTTTGGTAATTATATATATACCAGTAGCCCCCGAGACTTGAAACAATTAGAATAAGTGATTTAAGGATCATATGTTATGCAGGTTCTTACAGAAAAGAATTCCCTACTGTCCCAGGAGCTAGAAGAGTGCAAAGCCCAACTTGAGGCCGCACTAGCCGCGGCAGGGGAGCCCAAGGAGACCCCCTCTGGTAATATACACTTCAAAAGATAAGTATTTTGCGAAGCACGGCATGGGTGTGAATCTGACAAATGAAATTGCAGATGGCGCCGGATTGAATCTGGAAAGGCAACACCTCCTACGCCAGCTGAAGGCTGGTGAGAAGGTGCTGACAAAGGTGAGGCGGGAGAAGAATGATCTCCAAGATGCCAACACCAAGCTGGGCGTCGAGCTGAAAGATGTTCGTGCCCAGCTGTCAGACTCCGTTAAGGAGAATCAGCGGCTTCGGCGCGGCATATTTAGTAAGTGCTTGAACGAACCTTTGGAGAAAAAAAAGCTCGGCAGGGAAGTCGACTAACAGAGTAATATCTGTAGGTGTGCTAACAGGTCGTCCTGCAGAGGAGATGCCCGGTTCTACGGGTGACCTTCTTCCCGAGCTCTCGCAACTGCTCGAGCGAGTTCAAAAGGCGATGCGAGGCGTCGCCCAGGCCCTGTGGCCATCCATCTCCGTGCCCGAAGGTCTTGGAGAGCTTGCGGAGAAGCTAAAGGGAGCACGGCGGTGCTTCCAATTGTGGAAGATATCAGCCTGCCATCAAGGCGCTAGGGAGGCCTGGGCCATGGTGAAGACGCGGTACACAAAGGCTGACCCCAACCACATGGCCGAGGTCGGTCCTGTGGGGCCCGATGGGAAGGAGATCCCTGTAAGCTTAGTATACGGCCAAGTAGAATTGGCCGCAAAGTATTCCCAGCAAGACTGTAAATTAGACAGCATGTTAGATGGTATTGAAGAGGAATACAATCAGTCAGAATGACTATGTAATTTAATTGACATTTATAATGCCTTCTAGCCGGATTGTAGATCGTTTGTCATGGCCGACATTTTCACTTCAGCCTCGGGACCTGATAGTCCGGAGTGTGTCTGAATTCCCATGCGGTTATATAAGAACCGGGGAATGCATGGAGACCAGGCGTAGGGGTCATTAGTGCGTGAACAGACAAGTGCCCGACTAGTTATGTTATATTACATGGTTAGTAAGAAACATCTTCCAGGGAGAATAGTTCCGTTAGGGGTTCCTTTCCCTGGGAGGCATGCCCTAAAGTGCATGCCCATTCTGCGAAAAAGACGCAGGAAAAAGCATCTGGGGGCACATAAATAAATAAGTAAAAAGATCATCTTTTAGGTCACCGACCGAATATTCCCTTAAGAACGCTAGCTTTCGGCTTCACCCAGTCTGAGGTACACATCCGACTGATCCAGCAGTAACAATCGCAGAGGTGCTCCCTTTACCGCCTAGCCGAATAATCGGTAATGTAGGGGTAAGCACAGGAGCCAGGCAACCCAGCTTGGCCAAAACTTAAGTCATATCGATGCATATAATGGTGAAATAAAAGGTACATGCGGAAGTGTCACACATGTGTTGGGCATGAAGCCCGTATAAATAAGCTTCTGGTAAAAGAAGCCCCCAGGTTTAATGAGTGCGAATAGCACGTCATTTGATGAGCCTTTAAAGGCTATAAGAGAAAGGAAGGGGAGAAGGAGAGAAATGTAAGACAGACAGTATATAAAAAATGGACAGAGGAAGGAGAGGAACACAGAGTCCGGCGCTAGGCATAGAATCTTCGGAGACGGGCTGCGTTCCATGGGTTCGGCTCGAGTCGGTTATCCGATGCATCTCGCAGGCGGTACGCTCCACCAGTCAGGACTTGGTCAATTATGAAGGGACCTTCCCACTTGGGCTTGAGTTTGTCCTTTTTCTTGTCCGGCAGGCGTAGAACTAATTCGCCAACATTGTAATTTTTGGCCCGTACTTCTCTGCTTTGGTATCTTCGAGCTTGCTGTTGATAGAATGCGGAACGGGCTTTTGCCACGTCACGCTCCTCCTCCAATGTGTCCAAACTGTCCTGCCGATCGAGCTCGGCTTCTCTTTCTTCGTACATGTGCACTAGAGGTGAGTCATGAATTATGTCGCAAGGCAAAACTGCCTCTGCGCCGTACACCATAAAGAATGGTGTGTATCCGGTGGTGCGATTCGGCGTGGTCCGCAGCCCCCAGAGTATAGAGTTGAGCTCCTCTACTCACTGCGTGTTAGATTCCTTGAGGGACCACACTAATCTGGGTTTGATGCCGCTCATGATAAGACCATTTGCACATTCGACCTGGCCGTTAGTTTGTGGGTGATAGACGGAAGCATAATCGAGCTTGATGCCCATGTTTTTGCACCAGAGTTTTACCTCGTCGGCCATAAAGTTCGTGCCGTTATCAGTGATGATGATGTGGGGGACGCCGTAACGGTGTACGACCCCGGATATAAAGTCTATCACCGGTCCGGATTCGGCCGTCTTAACAGGCTTGGCTTCTATCCATTTGGTGAACTTATCCACCATGACCAGTAAGTATTTTTGCTTGTGGGTTCCGCCTTTAAGGGGTCCAACCATGTCAAGCCCCCAGACCACGAAGGGCCAAGTGATGGGGATAGTTTGGAGGGCGGTGGGTGGCATATGGCTTTGGTTTGCAAAGAGCTGGCAACCGACGCATCGCTGGACTAAGTCCTGGGCGTCTGCCTGGGCCGTCGGCCAATAAAAGCCTGTACGGAAGGCCTTGCTTACAAGGGACCGGGCTGCAGCGTCATGACCGCCGAGTCCGGCATGAATTTCAACCAGGAGGTTCCGCCCTTCCTCTTCGGAGATGCACCTTTGAAGGACTCCGATAGTGCTTTTCTTATAAAGCTCTCCCTCGTGGACTTTGTAGGCTTTGGATCGCCGCACTATGCAGCGTGCCTCATTTTGGTCCTCGGGGAGTTCCTGCCTAGTAAGGTAGGCGAGGAATGGTTCTGTCCACGGGGCGATGACGGCCATTATTACGTGGGCTGAAGGTGTTATTTCATTGGCAGAGCCTCCGATTGTGTCAGAATGTTCGGTGTCGGGCAGTGCGGTTGGGTCCGGGCTGTTATTATTCAGCTCCCCTTCCCATACTACGGATGGCTTGAACAGCATTTCCAAGAAGATGTTGGGGGGACTACATCGCGTTTTGCGCCGATGCGTGCCAGGACATCTGCCGCCTGATTATTTTCCCGGGCTATATGGTGAAATTCAAGCCCTTCGAACCGAGCTGACATTTTTAGGACGGCGTTGCGGTAAGCTGCCATTTTTGGATCCTTGGCATCGAAGTCTCCATTTATTTGGGATATTGCGAGGTTCGAGTCCCCGCGCACCTCTAGGCGTTGAATGCCCATGGATACTGCCATCCGGAGACCATGTAAAAGGGCCTCATATTCGGCTGCATTGTTGGAGTCTGTGTACATAATCTGGAGTACGTATGGAACTGTGTCTCCTGTGGGGGACGTCAAAACGACGCCAGCCCCTAGTCCGGCCAACAACTTGGAGACGTCAAAATACATGATCCAATTTGAATATGTGCCGTACTCTTTAGGGAGTTCGGCCTCCGTCCATTCTGCGACGAAGTCGGCCAAAACTTGCGACTTGATGGCTCGCCGTGGCTTATAAGTTATGTCGAACGGGAGGAGCTCAATGGCCCATTTTGCAATCCGGCCCGTTGCGTCACGGTTGTTTATAATATCGTTAAGTGGTACTTCCGAGGCTACTGTTATTGAACACTCTGAAAGTAGTGTCGTAGCTTCCGGGATGCCATGAATACCGCGTAAGCGATCTTTTCATAATGCGGGTACCGTGATTTGCACGGAGTGAGGACAGTGGACACATAATAGACTGGTTTTTGAAGGGGGGGTTTGTGTCCGTTCGTTTCTCATTCAACGACGAGCACAGCGCTTACAACCTGATGTGTTGCTGCAATGTACAATAGCATTGGTTCTCCAATGTTTGGCGTGGCCAGGACTGGGTTTGTTGCCAATATGGCTTTTATTTCGTCGAGTCCGGCCATGGCTGCATCCGTCCATTCGAAGTGTTCGATGCGCCGAAGGAGGCGGTAAAGGGGTAGGGCCTTTTCTCCCAAGCGGGAGATAAAGCGGCTTAGAGCCGCCACGCATCCGGTTAACTTTTGTATTTGTTTGAGGTCCTTTGGGATATCCAATTGTGACAGAGCTCGGATCTTGGCTAGATTTGCTTCAATTCCTCTACCGGATACAATGAAGCCCAAGAGCTTTCTGGCTGGGATGCCGAAAACGCATTTTTCCGGGTTGAGCTTGATGTCGTATGTTCGGAGGTTATCAAATGTGAGCCTCAAGTCGTCTACTAGAGATTCGACATGTCTTGTTTTGACGACCACATCATCTACATATGCCTCCACTGTTTTGCTGATCTGGTTTGCCAGACATGTCTGAATCATGCGCTGATATGTTGCGCCGGCGTTTTTGAGCCCGAAGGGCATTGTGTTGAAGCAGAATGGGCCGTATGGTGTAATAAATGCCGTTGCGGCTTGGTCTGATTCTGCCATCTTGATTTGATGGTAATCGGAATATGCGTCGAGGAAACACAACGAATCGTGTCCTGCGGTAGCGTCGATAATTTGATCGATGCGGGGGAGGGGGAAGGCATCCTTTGGGCAAGCCTTGTTAAGGTCTTTAAAATCAACGCATAGGCGCCAGGATTTGTCCTTCTTTGGTACCATCACCAGGTTTGCTAGCCAGTCCGGATGTTTTATATCTCTGATGAATTCGGCCTCCAATAGCTTTGCTAGCTCCTCTCCCATAGCATGTCTCTTAGGTTCGGAAAAACGCCGAAGAGCTTGTTTGACAGGTTTGAATCCTTTTAGGATATTTAGGTTGTGCTCGGCCAGCCTGCGTGGGATTCCTGGCATGTCTGAAGGGTGCCAGGTGAAAATGTCCCAGTTCTCTCATAGGAACTCTCGCAGTGCGATGTCTACATCAGGGTTTAACTGTGCCCCGATGGAAGCTGTTTTATTAGGGTCCGTTGGATGGACCTGGAATTTGACTATTTCGTCCGCCGGTTTAAAGGAGGTGGACTTGGATCTTTTGTCAAGTACCACATCGTCCCTATTCACCATGGAGCGCAGCGCAGTCAGTTCCTCAGCCGCTAGGGCTTCGGATAGTGCCTCGAGGGCCAGTGCGGCTGTCTTGTTTTCAGCGCGGAGTGCTATGTCCAGATCACTAGCGAGAGTGATGATCCCTTTAGGCCCGGGCATCTTGAGCTTCATGTACCCGTAATGGGGTATTGCTTGGAAGATTTTAAACGCTTCCCGCCCTAACAGAGCGTGATAACCGCTGCTGAAAGGAGCCACATGGAACGTGGCCTCTTCGGACCTGTAATTATCCGGCGTGTCGAACACCACATCTAGTGTGATTTTTCCTGTACAGCACGCTTCTCAACTGGTGATTATTCCTCTAAAGGTTGTGTTGCTTCGCTCAATGCGGTTCCAGTCTATTTCCATTTTTTGAAGGGTTTCCTTATAAATGAGGTTCAATCCGCTGCCGCCGTCCATGAGTACCTTGGTAAGATGAAAGCCGTCCACTGTTGGACTGAGGACCAATGCGGCTGGTGCTCGGGCTGTTCGGAATTTAGGTTCATCACTGGCGTTAAAGGTAATAGCCGTGTCACTCCATGGGTTTATTGTTGCTACTTGGTAGACTTCGACAAGGCTGCGGAGTGTCCTTTTTCGCATATTATTTGATGAGAAAGTCTCAAAGACTGTTAATACCGTATTGGTGTCTCTGGGGTGGCTTTCTTTGGCCTCCGGAATTAGGAGATCTTCGCCAATTTTGGCCACCTGCCGGAGTATCCAACATGCTCTAAGGCTGTGAGTTGGTGTGGCGCCCTCTGTACTGTGAATTTTACAGGGTCCATTAAGCCATCCTTCCAGTACGGTTCCATGCCCTGTAGAGGGTTTTTGCTTTTTGGTGTTTGACCCGGGTGTCTGGCGATGATGCACCCTTTTATTCCGGACTGGGTTTGTATTCAGGGCCGGCTCATCCCAAAATTTTATTTTGGTTTTCCAGGTGCTTTCCATCGCACAGTATTTTCGTACAATGGACGCCAAGTCAGCGAAGCGTGTAATATCACGGCGACTTATGGCGTTGAGTATTCCCTTGTCCGTGCAATTATTGCAGAAGATTGAGATTGTGTCTTCCTCGCGGCAGTCCCTTATCCTGTTCCTAACCAGGAGGAATCTGGCCCAGTAATGATGTACTGTTTCTTCGGGCTCTTGCCTGATTTGGGATAGATCGCTTATGTTCGGGTGGGTGCGTGGAATTAAATCCGAAGCCTCACCCCATCTGAGGCTCAGAGGCCGAGGAATTTCCGAACTCAAAAATTTGGATTCCTGGATGTTGTCAAATGAATCCAACCCGTCGCCTGACTCTGAGTTTAGGTCTTGAGTGATATCCTCCCCTCCGCGGGTATCCGGCTTGGAGGGATCAGGAATCTGGGCGTAGCTAGTCCTTAAGATAGATGAAGGGTCGCCGCACCATCCCTCTACCATGACAACGTGATGGGTGACTTGGGGAGAGTTAATCTCTCTCGGATCGGGCTTAGGCCCAATCTGGTCGTAATCCGTAGCGACTCCCAGGGCAGCGATGCGATCCAAGAGCTCGTTTATGGAGGAGAGCTCCATTGGATCTAACTGCTCGGCAAGTTCCGAGCTGACATGAAGATTGTTTTCGATGGCTCGAGAGGTCATCATCGGCGCAGAAGCCGAACAGGCGGTCATGGAAAACCACCTAGCCGGAGGGTTTGGCCGATAGCCAAAGCTCCCTTAGCAATGGTGCCATCTTTAAACACGGGGCGAGGCATCCTTCCTGATGGCGACGACACAGAGGAACTCTCAATGAAAGCACCAATGTCGATGTCAAAACCGGCGGATCTCGGGTAGGGGGTCCCGAACTGTTCGTCTAGGCCGGATGGTAACAGGAGGCAAGGGACACGAAGTTTTACCCAGGTTCGGGCCCTCTTGATGGAGGTATAACCCTACGTCCTGCTTGATTAATATTGATGATATGGGTAGTACAAGAGTATATCTACCACGAGATCGGAGAGGCTAAACCCTAGAAGCTAGCCTATGGTATGATTGTTGTTCTATATGTTGTCCTACGGACTAAAACCCTCCAGTTTATATAGACACCGGAGAGGGTTAGGGTTACACAAAGTCAGTTACAATGGTAGGAGATCTATATATCTGTATCGCCAAGCTTGCCTTCCACGCCAAGGAAAGTCCCTTCCGGACACGGGACGAAGTCTTCAATCTTGTATCTTCATAATCCAGGAGTTCGGCTGAAGGTATAGTCCGGCCATCCGGACACCCCCTAATCCAGGACTCCCTCACAAGGGCTTGATTATCTTGCTATGGTCTTGAAGGAATAAAATAAAAGAGAAAGAATAAAAAGAAATAAAGGGATCATGTGGATCTTATGGAGAGTAATGACTTCACATATAAAGAGTATGATGAATAGAAGTTGTTGAGAGTTGACAAACATAGTTTTGGTCATCATTGCAATTAATAGGAAGTAATAAAGAAAGAGAGGTTTTCACATATAAATATGCTATCTTGGACATCTTTTATGATTGTGAGAATTCATTAAAATATGACATGCTAAAGAGTTGAGGTTGGACAAGGAAGACAACATAATGGGTTATGTTTTCTTACACCTGAAATAAATTATATTGTCTTGGATCATCCAACATGTTGAGCTTGCCTTTCCCTCTCATGCTAGCCGAATTCCTTGCACCAAGTAGAGATACTACTTGTGCTTCCAAGTATCCTTAAACCTAGTTTTGCCATGAGAGTCCACCATACCTACCTATGGATTGAGTAAGATCCTTCAAGTAAGTTGTCATTGTTGCAAGCAATAAAAATTGTTCTCTAAATATGTATGACTTATTAGTGTGGAGAAAATAAGCTTTATATGATCTTGTGATGTGGAAGAAATAAAAGCGAAGGACTGCATAATAAAGGTCCATATCACAAGTGGCAATATAAAGTGACGTTCTTTCGCATTAAGATTTTGTGCATCCAACCATAAACGCACATGACAACCTCTGCTTCCCTCCGCGAAGGGCCTACCTTTTATTCTTGCCCTATACTTCATGCAAAGAGTCATGGTGATCTTCACCTTTCCTTTTTACATTTTATCCTTTGGCAAGCACATTGTGTTGGAAAGATCCGGATATATATAGCTAATTGGATGTGAGTTTTCATGAACTATTATTGTTGACATTACCCTTGAGGTAAAAAGTTGGGAGGCAAAACTATAAGCCCCCATCTTTCTCTATGTCCGGCTAAAACTTCATACCCATAAATATTGCGTGAGTGTTAGCAATTGTGAAAGACTAAATGATAGTTGAGTATGTGGACTTGCTGAAAAGCTCTTATATTGACTCTTTCCAATGTTATGATAAATTGCAATTGCTTCAATGACTGAGATTATAGTTTGTTAGTTTTCAATGAAGTTTATGATTCATACTTGAAACTGTGAATGAATTGTTACTTTAGCATAAGAGATCATATGACAATATATATATGTTGTTGTTCTAAGAATGACCACAATGCCCTCTTGTCTGTATTTTATTTTATCGACACCTCTATCTCTAAACATGTGGACATATTTTTCGATATTGGCTTTTGCTTGAGGACAAGCGAGGTCTAAGCTTGGGGGAGTTGATACGTCCATTTTGCATCATGCTTCTATATCAATATTTATTGCATTATGGGTTGTTATTACACATTATGTTACAATACTTATGCCTATTCTCTCTTATTTTACAAGGTTTACGTGAAGAGGGGGAATGCCGGCAGCTGGAATTCTGGGTTGGAAAAGGAGCAAATATTAGAGACCTATTCTGCACAACTCCAAAAGTCCTCAAACTTCACGGGAGCACGTTTCAGAATATACAAAAAATATTGGGCGAAAGAAGTACCAGAGGGGGCACCCCCTACCTCGTGGGCCCCCTGGTGGCCCTCTGATGCCCATCTTTTGCTATATGGAGTCTTTCGTCGAGGAAAAAATCATAAGCAACCTTACGGGACGAAACTCCGCCGCCACGAGGCGGAACCTTGGAGGAACCAATCTAGGGCTTCGGCGGAGCTGTTCTGCCAGGGAAACTTCCCTCCGGGAGGGGGGAATCATCACCATCGTCATCACCAACGATCCTCTCATCGGGGGGGGGGGGTCAATCTCCATCAACATCTTCACCAGCACCATCTCATCTCAAACCCTAGTTCATCTCTTGTATCCAATCTTTGTTCTAAAGCCTCAGATTGGTACCTGTGTGTTGCTAGTAGTGTTGATTACTCCTTGTAGTTGATGCTAGTTGGTTTACTTGGTGGAAGATCATATGTTCAGATCCATTATGCATATTTATACCCCTCTGATTATGAACATGAATATGATTTGTGAGTAGTTACGTTTGTTCCTGAGGACATGGGAGAACTCTTGCTATAAGTAGTCATGTGGATTTGGTATTCGTTCGATATTTTGATGACATGTATGTTGTCTCTCCACTAGTGGTGCCATGTGAACGTCGACTACATGACACTTCACCATTGTTTGGGTCTAGAGGAAGGCATTGGGGAGTAATGAGTAGATGATGGGTTTCTAGAGTGACAGAAGCTTAAACCCTAGTTTATGAGTTGCTTCATAAGGGGCTGATTTGGATCCATATGTTTCATGCTATGGTTAGGTTTACCTTAATACTTCCGTTGTAGTTGCGGATGCTTGCAATAGGGGTTAATCATAAGTGGGATGCTTGTCCAAGTAAGGGCAGTACCCAAGCACCGGTCCACCCACATATCAAATTATCAAAGTACCGAACGTGAATCATATGAACGTGATGAAAACTAGCTTGACGATAATTCCCATGTGTCCTCGGGAGCTCTTTCCTTTATATAAGAGTTTGTCCAGGCTTGTCCTTTGCTACAAAAAGGATTGGGCCATCTTGTTGCACCTTATTTACTTTTATTACTTGTTACCTTATCACAAAACTATCTGTTACCGATAATTTCAGTGCTTGCAGAGAATACCTTGCTGAAAACCGCTTATCATTTCCTTTTGCTCCTCGTTGGGTTAGACACTCTTACTTATCGAAAAGGCTACGATAGATCCCCTACACTTGTGGGTCATCACACGTCGGGTTGCGAGAAGTTGTTATTTGTGTGCAGGTGTTGTTTACGTTGTGTTTCTTCGTTCTCCTACTGCTTCGATAACCTCGGTTTCACATCTGAGGGAAATACCTACCGCCGCTGTGCTGTATCATCCCTTCCTCTTTGGGGAAATACCGACGTAGCTTCAAGCGACATCAAAAGGAATTTCTGGCGCTGTTGTCGGGGAGGATCTTCAACATATACCAGGTTCTTAATCACAAATCTCATCTCCTCGCAATTTACATTATTTGCCATTTGCCTCTCGTTTTCCTCTCCCCCACTTCACAAAAAATTTCCATTTTATTCGCTCCTCTTTTTCCGTTTGTCGTTTTCTCGTCGGATCTATCCTTTGCTTGCAATCATGAGTGATTTCAGTATGGCGCCAATAGATGATGGCCTAACTCCTAAGATTGGACGTACGGGAAATCGGGATGCTAAAACTTTTATCTTGGGGCAAGGGAACGTTATCGGAAAATAATGTATCCAAGAATTTTTTAATTGTGTTGGGAAATCTAAGTCTTGATGATGCTCCTATACGTAAAACTACTAGATCTCATGCGGATGCTATTTCAGCACTAGTTCTGAAACTTGAAAGTAAATTTATTCATACAAATCCTACTTTGCAAAGATTGTTTTTTGAGCTTACCTTTATAAAAAATCCTAGGGCTAAAAAGTTGGCAACTATCGTTCTTATGAATGAGTTTGACTACATAATACGGGAAGCTAGGGAAATCTTTGATTTTTATGGTGTGAATCGTGAAAAACCTATGATAGATGAAATTATTTACAATAGTGACTACGCTTTAAGACATTTGCTTGGGGATAATAAAATCTTTGATGAGAATCTTAAAAAGAAAATCCCCGTTCTAGATATAATCCAACAGGTTTTCAATAATGTTAATCAACATTACTCTTGGATTGCTGTGGGAAATCAAAAGGGGTACGATAAACATCAACTTAGGAATGCTAAGATTTCTATGGATAATATGTTTTATGTTGTGTTTACAAAACCCCATGATGAAAACACCTCTAAGAAGGATAATAAGAAAGATGACAAAACTTAGATTCTTGCTTTATGCCTAGCTAAGGGCGTAAAACTATAGCGCTTGTTGGCAGGCAGCCCAATGAATAAAAAATATTTTTGCTTTTTGCTTCCTGTTTTTGAGTGTTGGCATAATTATGCTACTGTAATGATTGTGTTTTTTTATGTTTTAGTTAGTGTTTATGCCAAGTAAAGCCTTTAGAATGTTCTTGGGTTATAGTTGTTTGATCTTGTTGAAAAAACAGAAAATGTTGCGCTCATGAAAATAATTCTCATTTTTTTCCAGAGAGCGATAAAATACCCATTCCACCTGCAGTAGATCAATATGAAAATTTATCAGGTCTTCCTAATTTTTTAGAATTTTTGGAGGTACAGAAGTATTCAAAATAGTTAAATTGCTACAGACTGTTCTGTTTTGACAGATTCTGTTTTCTTTGTGTTGTGTACTTATTTTGATGGCTCAATGGTTTTCTTTGATGAGTTTTTGACATAGAAAAGTTGGAATACAGTAGATATAATGCAAGAACGAAATATGAATTGGTTTGATACAGCACTTATAGTAGTGATTTATTTTCTTATACTAACGGATCTCACGAAGGTTTTGTTGAGTTTTGTGTGATTGAAGTTTTCAAGTTTTGGGTTATCTTACGATGGATGAAGGAGTAAGGAGTAGAAGAACCTAAGCTTGGGGATTCCCCAGCATTCCAAGATATTATCCAAAAATGAGCAACCAACTAAGCTTGGGGATGCCCCCGAGTGGCATCCCCTCTTTCTTCTAATGACCATCGGTATTTTACTCGAAGATATATTTTTACTCATCACATACTATTGTGTTTTGCTTGGAGCATCTTGTATGATATGAGTCTTTGCTTGTTTTATTTTGTTTTTTAAGTCTTGATCCCTTGTTGTACACACCTATTTGAGAGAGCCAAGATTATGTCATGACTTGTTAGAATTGCTCTATTTGCTTCACTTAAATCTTTTGAGCTATGGACTTGCTCTAGTGCTTCACTTATATCTTTTTGAGCACGGTGTGCTTAGTATTTTTGAAGAAATGCACTCTTGCTTAACTTAGATTTATTTAAGAGTTAGTAAAATTTTCAAGAAATTATCTCTTGCTTCACTTAAATTAATTTGAGAGAAAGAAATATTATGCTCATGATCTTCACTTATATTTGATTGAGCTTATCAAAAGCAACACATGAAAATTAGTCCCAAAGTGATAGATATCCAAGAAGGATATAATAAAAACTTTCATGAAGATCATTGGACAAAATAAACTTGATTCTTAGTAATAGTTTTGAGATATGATGATGTGATATGTGAGTCATCTTGATGAGTAGTTATGCTTTAGTAAGAATATTGGTGTTAAGGTTTGTGATTCCCTATGCAAGCACGAAAGTCAATAGTCATGCAATGATATTATATCCTACTTATGGTGCATTATTTGATGTTAGTTATGCTTAATGCTTGCTTATGAGATTATCTGTTTCTTGGTTGGTCGCTTCTCAATCTTTTGCTAGCCTTCATTTTGCACTAAGTATGATATCTACTTGTGCATACAAAATCCTTTAAACCAGTTTTGCCACATGAGTCCACTATATCTACCTATATGGGGTATTCCTTTGTCACTCTAAGCAAATTTGCATGTGCCATCTCTAATTTTCAAAAATAAACTTCTATTTTGTGTGTTCCTTTCGCTCGCGGAGCGGTGAGGAGTGGCTAATATTTTCCATGCTAGATTTGTTATTCTCACGATGAGTGTTTATTCACTCGTCATTGCACGAGAGTAAGCAAAGGTATTAGGGATGCCCAATCCCGAAATGAAAAAATGAATTTACTTTATGTTGTCAAATAATAAATTCCTTGGAAAGTGTTGGTATGGAGGGCAACCGTGGATACGGCTAGCAATGGAAAGTGAAGGTATGGTGGAAAAAGGAATAAACTTTATTTTCTGTTTGGGAACCGCCTATGATATATCTAAGCATGGAAAGTATTGGGAACTCTAAGTCGTTTTCGTTGGTGGGATGGATACACCTCCCAAAATGTTTCTATCTCTAAGATTTTCCCTTTGAGCTCTGGCACCTCTACAAATCCCTACTTCCCTCTGTGAAGCGCTTTTCTTTTACTTTATGCAATTTTTACTTTTGAATTTGAGTCTCCATCTTCTCTTATAAAAGCACCAACTAGGAGGCAATATGATCGTACTTGAGTATTGGGTGTAGCTAATATGCGAGTGTGTTTGATGAATGGATCAATGGTTGAGCACGATGGGCTAGGGATAACTTATTTTAGCATTGATATTTTGAAAGACATGGTTGCTTGTTGATATGCTTGAGTATTTAAATTATCATGTCAGAACTAGACTATTGCTTTGAACAATATAAAAGTCCAAATGTCCATGCTATAAAGAAAAGAATATGATATGACATGTTAGGCAGCATTCCACATCAAAAATTCTGTTTTTATCACTTCCCTACTCGAGGACGAGTAGGAGTTAGGTTTGGGGATGCTGATACGTCTCCAACGCTATAATTTTTTATTGTTCCATGCTGTTATATTATCAATCTTGGATTTTTTATAATCATTTTATATCATTTTTTGGTACTAACCTATTGACATAGTGCCAAGTGCTAGTTGTTGTTTTTTCCATGTTTTTTACATCACAGAAAACCAATATCAAACGGAGTCCAAATGCCACAAAACTTTACGGAGATTTTTTTGGACCAGAAGGAACGTAATGGGCTCTGGCTGCGCCTGGGGGTGCTCTGAGGGGAGCACAACCCACCAGGGCGCGCCAGGAGGCCCAGGCGCACCCTGGTGGGTTGTGCCCACCTCAAGTGCCCCCCGGACCGCCTCTTTGCTCTATAAATACCCCAATATTCCCAAAACCCTAGGGGAGTCGACGAACTACTGATCCAGCCGCCGCATAGTCCAGAAGCACTAGATCCAATCTAGACACCATCTCGGATGAGGTTTACCACCTCCATTGGTGCCCCTCCGATGATGCGTGAGTAGTTATTTGTAGACCTTCGGGTCCATAGTTAGTAGCTAGATGGCTTCCTCTCTCTCTCTCTCTCTCTTGATTCTCAATACAATGGTCTCTTGGAGATCCATATGATGTAACTCTTTTGCGGTGTGTTTGTTGGGATCCGATGAACTTTGAGTTTATGATTAGATCGGTCTATTTTTATATCCATGAAAGTATTTGAGTTTCTTTGATCTCTTTTATGCATGATTGCTTATAGCCTCGTATTTCTTCTTCGATATTTGTCTTTTATTTGGACAACTTGATCTATTTATCTTGCAATGGGAAGAGGTGCTTTGTAGTGGGTTTGATCTTACGGTGCTTGATCCCAGTTACAGAAGGGGAACCAACATGTATGTATCATTGCTACTAAGGATAAAACGATGGGGTCTATCTCTACATAGATAGATCTTGTCTACATCATGTCATCATTCTTATTGCATTACTCCGTTTCTCCATGAACTTAATACACTAGATGCTTGCTGGATAGCGGTCGATGTGTGGAGTAATAGTAGTAGATGCAGGCAGGAGTCGGTCTACTAATCTTGGACATGATGCCTATATAATGATCATTGCCTGGATATCGTCATGAGTATTTGAAGTTCTATGAATTGACCAATAGTAACTTGTTCACCCACCGTTTGTTATTTTTCTCGAGAGAAGCCACTACTGAAACCTACGGCCCCCGGGTCTCTTTCTCATATTATTTGCCTTTGCGATCTATTTTATTTGCCTTTTATTTTCAGATCTACTAAACCCAAAACCCAAAAATACCTTGCTGCAATTTATTATTATTTATTTTATTTGGTGTTCGATCTATCAATCTACTACAAATTTACCTCACGTCCGTTTGCCTATCTTGAGGCGCCGTACCCCGGAAGGGATTGACAACCCCTTTAACACGTCGGGTTGCGAGAAGTTGTTATTTGTGTGCAGGTGATGTTTACGTTGTGTTGATTGGTTCTCCTACTGGTTCGACAACCTTGGTTTCATATCTGAGGGAAATACCTACCGCCACTGTGCTGCATCATCCCTTCCTCTTTGGGGAAATACCGATGTAGCTTCAAGCCACATCAAGGGCCCGCCTCACACCTACGTTCGCATGCCTTTTGGCTTGCCGAACGCGGCTATCACCTTCCAGCGTCACATGTGAATCATCATGGATGGTTATGAGGCCAGGAACCACACGGTCCTGGTGGAGATGATGACGGTTCTTCACGGGCCTCCCGCGCCTCCAGAGCCTCTCGAGGTTCAAGACCCAGGTGGCTCATGAGGAGCAACCTCTTCAGCACGCATCTCCAGCTATTTCGACATCTCTTTAGCAACGATGTCAGGTGACATTTTCCGGTTTACTCTGTTCGGGGCACTCCACAGGCCGCATCAGGCATCCCCAGACCGCATGGGCATGTCCCTACGGCATGTATCTTCCTTGCATCTTCCAGTCGTTCTGCTGGGGGCTCCCCTCAGGCTGCATCATCCCTGGGCCGTGTGGGTTTGTCCCTGCGGCATGTATCGTTCTTGCATCTATCTGGACTAGATTTACCTCCTTCTAGGAGTTACTTTAAGATTATTGCATGCCTATCCGGTACTTCGATACCATGAACGCCGTACGCCCTTGCAAACCGACCCACGACTGCCTCATGATTAAGTACTGGCACGGCGTCTGTGCTCGGGTCCGTCCCTGCAGCATCGCTAAACCCAAGAGGCTGAGCTCTGGCTCGCGGGCCAGCTCCTGTGTACGTCACCTCCCATGGCCCTTGGTGCCTTGTTCTCGCATGAGCTAATCACGGGCGGACGAGCCAGGGTGCGTGACCCGGTGCCTCGCCACCACGGGAGCCGCTCGCCGATTGTATTTCTTCAGGATTTTCGCATGAGAAGACTGGGCACGACGTCTGTGCTCGGGTCCGTCCCTGCAGCATCGATAAACCCAACGACTGAGCTCTGTCTGGCGGGCCGGTCCCGTTCACGTCACCTCCTAGGGTTGTTGGTGTTTGGCCTTCTCATGTGATCACCTCAGGAGATTCATTTGGCGTAGGTTGTCTAACCATCTTGCAGGGCCATCACAACTGTCAAGAATCAAATTCAGGCACAACCCGCCTTGAGGTAGGGCCTCGTGAGTCCCGTGCTGGCTCACGAGTGCTCAGACACACCTCATCTAGCCCTGCCGTGCAAGCCACATGCCAGGGCGGGGCTGTACATGCCCCGGGGGTTCCACTCAGAGGGAGCCCCCGCCCACGCACCAATGGAAGCACCATGCTCCATGCTGGCAGTCGACACGGTCGAGGAGTGGCTATGCCCGTGCAAGTACGGAAGCGCTATGCTCCATGCTAGTGATAAACAACTAAGGGCGGCCCCTTGGCCACATCAACCTCAAGGAGCCGCCAGGCTCAGTGTCCAGCCTCATCGCAAAACTTTCCCCTCAGGAGAGCCGCGCGAGGGAGCTGGGCATGGGGGGCGCGCTCAGGTCACGCCTGGTGCACACCACCCTGCCAGGTCCCTCGGACCTGGTCATCGCGCGACCCTCCCGAGCGGGACCTCAGTGAGGAAAGGTATGAAGGTCTATTTGTATGTCAAGGGGGACTCCTGAGCATCGCGACTCCGGAGCCTAACTAGCTACGTAGCCCCTCACCCCTTGGTCGCGTCCTGGCGATTCGGACGACCCAATGGCGGCTGGGGTACGCGTGGGGCCGCGCCCTGCTGATGCAGCACACTAAGGCCTACTCTCGCATCTCCTTCCCGCGGGCTGTTTGTACGTCAAGGGGGAATCCTGAGCATCGCGACTCAGGAGCCTAACTGGCCACGTAGCCCCTCACCCCTTGGTGTCGTCCTGGCGATCCGGACGACCCAACGGCGGCTAAGGAATGCGTGGGGTCGGGCCCTGCCGGCGCGGAACATCAAGCAAGCGGGAAGGAAATCGCAAAATCCTAGCAAATTATTGCAAAAAATGTTGTCTCTTAAAAAGCACTGACATATAAAGTTTTAACGCCTCCACAAGGCACGATGCATGTTGCAGGAAATAAAAATGGAGGAAAGCATTGCCAGCAAGCCCCTTCTTCAGCCTTAGGCGCTACCACCGCCCGCGAGGAGTGCCCCGTCGTCGACAACATCATCGTCACCTGTACCATCGGCTGTGACTGTAGGTTCGGCGGCGCCGTCAGTCGGGGGCGCAGGGTCAATGGCGAGGAACTTCCGCGGCAGAGCTTCCACTTGGTCCTTCACATCTTCGGCGGCGGCGGTGCAGTGCTCCTCGCCCACAGGCTCAAGCAGGGCTTCGAAGTCGGTGCTGGGGTCACAAAGATGGAGGTGGCTGAAGACGCGCATCATAGCTGAAGCAGAGAGTGCACGAGCTTCCCCCTCCACCATGGGGCCGACTCCATCAGCAATGCCCTCGAGTGCCTCGACAAGCTAGGGGGAGCATCTCAGCGGGGCCTTCCTCATCAGTCACCAGCGGCTTATTCAACCCCCTCCCATAGAGATCTCACAGCGCCTTGCGGGACCTCTCCTCGAGAGAGTCAAAAGCGGCACCATCCTCGGCAAGAGCCTTGGCCTTGGTCTCCAGTTGGGCCTTCTCCGCCTCCACCTCCTTCTTCAGCTTCTCCAAATGGTCGCGCTTTGCGTCCTGCTCCAGCGCTGACTGCTCCAGCTCGGTGTCATGACCGGCGAATGCGTCTTCTAAAGCCTTCAGCTCCTCCTCCCACGCCTTGCGCTGACGAGCCTTCGCGGCACGCTCGTTGCGCAGGGTCTCCAGCTCGGCCTCTGCCACCCGGCAGCGCTCCTTGGCGGCCTTAGCATCCTTCAACGCCATGTCACGGGCGGCCGCGGCCAGGCCGGCAACCTATTTACCTTCCTCGGAGTCCTCTAAGGCGTGGCTCCATGCCGCCTTGACAGACGCGTCGGATCCCAGCCACCCCGAGATCAACTCCAGGCGCCCCGACGCCAGGCGATGGTCCGCGCCTTGAAGATCATCGCGAAGTTGGGTCGGCACGAAAAGAGCCTCCTCCAGAGTACCAGACGAAGCAGCATATTGCGCCGGCACCAGGATTGGCAAGTTAGCAGCAACAGAGGGGGTCGGGGGCTCCGGAGCCTTCGGGACCTCAGCAGGCGAGCTGAGGGCAAGCACCTCTGGAGCCGGCCTGGCTACAGAGACCACCTTCTCCTAAGGTCGGGCCTCCGAGTCCCGCGAGGATCACCCAGCCGCAGAAGTGCGAGAGCCACCACCATCCTTCTGAATCAGAGGTGGCATGGCCTCGGCAGGCTGCTGGGACTCTGGGATCGCGGCCATCTCCTTCTTCTTCTTCACCACCAGCGTTGGCCTAACCGTACAAGAGGAAGGCATGAAGATACTGCAGCAAGAATAGGGAGCGAAAGATTGAGGCAGAGCACTTACTGGTCCACGGTGGCGTACTCCCTCACCCTCTTTTGAAACACCATGCCCATAGGCATCGCGGGCTGGGGTACCGGTGCTCCAGCCCCAGAGGCAGACAAGGGCACAACGCCCGGGTCTGCAGCGGCGTCGGCCGGTGATGAAGCAGAAGCACTGCCTCGGGGGATCAGTGTCGATCTGCTCTTCTTTGGGACCACAGCCTTCGGCTTCTTCGGATGGGTGCCCTTAGACCTCTGGTGATGCTGGTGGAGTGCAGCGACTCCCTCACCGAATGCTCGCCGGCGTCGTCATTGTCGGAGAGGAGAAGTCTCCCCCGCCCCCTCCCGGGTCGCCTCCGAGTCTGACCTCTCCTCCTGGTCAGACTCACTGGAGGACAACATCACTGGAGAGCCTGGAGGCCCGGTAGGCACCAGAGGGACGAGCCCGCGCTCGGTGAAGGCAGGCATGGCGGCGACAATCTTTTCCCCATCTGGGCGGCGATATAGCAGCAGATGGGTGTCCGGTGGGCAACCCTGGTCCTTCCCGACCAGGAGGCGCAGGACCTTGTTCAGCTACTCTTTGGTCAGATCGTCCAGCCGCAGGCGGAGTATGCCTCCCTCGCCCGCGAGCTTCCACAAGGGACGCGAGCGTGCTTGGAGTGGAGCCAGACACTGCGTCAGGAATTCCTTGACGATCATGGCCCCCGTCAGAGTCTCCGCCTTTGGGTCATCAGGCTTCAGGTCGGCCACCATCTTCTCCATCAACTACTCCACCCGGGGATCGTTGAGATTCTCATGATTCCATCCCTCGTGAGGTGCTGGCATCCCAGTCGGCAGTGCTAGCCGAGGGTAAAAGCGCGAGGCATCCATGAGAATCCACTTGTTCCTGAAATCTTCTACCTTCTTCCCGGCTCGCGAGATCGCATTTCTGCCGTTGGCCGCAACAAAGTTTGCACATCCTAAGCACAGGCCTTCCTTGATCCGGAGGAGGAAGAAATGTCGGAGTAGTGCCACAGACGGCATCACCCCCACGAATACCTCGCAGTAGAAGGCAAAAATCGATAGAAGAAGGACAGAGTTGGGATGAAGATGAAGGGCGTGGAGGTTGTAGTGGTGAAGGACGACATAGAAGAAGCCAGAGAAAGGGGGGCCAGCCCGCGAAGACGATGTGCAAGAAGAAGGGATAGAAGGTACCGCCCAAGGTTTTCGGTTTGGCAGAGTTGGCCCAGAGCGATGTCTCTCCCCCCTCGTTGCTACCATCCGCCGTCACTAGGAGCGCGGCGGTGAGGTTCTTCTTCGTGATGGTAGGCACGCTCAGGGTGGGCTCGAACCAGGAAGGCCAGCGCATGGCCTTCGCCTTGTCGGTGGCCATCAGCTGTAGGCTTGGGGGAGAGTTTTGGCGGATCTAGTGCTCTCTAGGCAAGAAGGAGAAAGGGATCTGGAGCAAGACGAAAGGAAGGCAATGAAAGCTCTGCAGCAGGCGACCAACCTTTTTGACAGCCAGGGACGATTGCTGGGTCGGCATGGGGAAGCAGAGGCGCCCATGTCCTGTCAATCACCACGTGTCGACCAAGGCCGCAGGCGGTTGGGGCCCGCGGTGCTCCGCATTTGCCCTTTGGCTTCGCCTCAAAGCCAAGTTCGAGCGCGCCTTAGGCCCGGGGGCTACTGTCGACGTCCTGGGAACGGGGGAACGACGTAGTGTACCTGTTTCCCCTTTGGTGCCAAGGAGGCAAGCGCAGGCGCGGAGTCCCGACGAATCAAGCAAAGTTTTCCATATTGGTGCAATGAGACCAAGACCGCCAGGACGATAGGACAGAGGTCACCGCGGAGCCCACTGCAGCGTCACCACCAGAGCCTTTGCAGGCGAAGACTACTTTTGTCAGGATAACTTGTACTAGTTGTCTCCCCTTGAATTTGGCCGTTGTGGGATCCCTTCCCATCTATATTTGGGAAGAGGACCAAGGCCACTATAAATAGGACTTAGCCACCACCATAGAAGGGGATGGATCATTCAGACCATCCTCACACCCACTAGCTCATCGAGCTCAAGAACACCTCACCTCCTGAGGCTGTTTATCCATTATACTAGTTCATACTGAGCCCCTCGAGGCAATCCACCACAAAGCTGGCGTAGGGTATTACACCGCAAGGTGGCCCGAACCAAGATAAACTGATGTGTCTCTTGTCCCTTGGGCTCGTCGAGCTAGGTTGTTGAATCGTTGGGCCAACAGGTTGGGAAGAGGGAGTTCTTCGTACGCACCCAGTGTTCGAACCTCCCAAGGGTCTGCGGAGCCCTGGATCCGACAGAGCTTATCAAAAGCAACACATGAAAATTAGTCCCAACGTGATAGATATCCAAGAAGGATATAATAAAAACTTTCATGAAGATCATTGGACAAAATAACTTGATTCCTTGTAATAGTTTTGAGATATGATGATGTGATATGTGAGTCATGTTGATGGGTAATTATGCTTTAGTAAGAATATTGGTGTTAAGGTTTGTGATTCCCTATGGAAGCACGAAAGTCAATAGTTATGCAATGGAATTACATTCTACTTGTGGTGCATTATTCGATGTTAATTATGCTTAATGCTTGCTTATGAGATTTTTTTGTTTCTTGGTTGGTCGCTTCTCAATATTTTTACTAGCCTTCATTTTGCACTAAGTATGATCACTACCTGTGCATCCAAAATCCTTTAAACCAATTTTGCCACATGAGTCCAGTATACCTACCTATATGCGGTATTCTTTTGCCGCTCTAAGCAAATTTGTATGTGTCATCTCTAATTTTCAAAATAAAATTCTCTTTTGTGTGCTCGTACCGCTAATGAAATGGTAGGGGGTGGCTAATATACTTTCATGCTAGATATGTTATTCTCACGATGAGTGTTTATTCACTTGTTGTTACACGAGAGTAAGGCAAAGGTATTAGGGATGCCTAGTCCTGAAATAAAAAATGAATTTACTTTATGTTGTCAAATAATAAATTCCTTGGGAAGTGTTGGTATGGAATGAACCCGTGGATACAGCTAGCCATGGAAAGTGAAAGTATGGTGGAAAAAGGAATAAACTTTAATTTTTGTTTGGGAACCGCCTATATTATATCTAGCATGGGAAGTATTGAGAACTACTCGATCGTTTTCGTTGACAGGAAAACCATGCCACCCAAAATGTTTTTTCTCTATCTTTTTCGCTTTGAGCTTTGGCACCTCTACAAATCCCTACTTCCCTTCGCGAAGGGACTTCCTTTTACTTTATGCAATTTTTATTTTTTATTTGACTCTCCATCTTCTCTTATAAAGCACCTGAAGGAAATATGCCCTAGAGGCAATAATAAAGTTATTATTTATTTCCTTACATCACCATAAATGTTTATTATTCATGCTAGAATTGTATTAACCGGAAATTTAGTACATGTGTGAATACATAGACAAACAAAGTGTCACTAGTATGCCTCTACTTGACTAGCTCGTTGAATCAAAGATGGTTAAGTTTCCTAGCCATAGACATGAGTTGTCATTTGATTAACGGGATCACATCATTAGAGAATGATTTGATTGACTTGACCCATTCCGTTAGCTTAGCATTTGATCGTCTAGTATATTGATATTGCTTTCTTCATGACTTATACATGTTCCTATGACTATGAGATTATGCAACTCCCGAATACCGGAGGAACACTTTGTGTGCTACCAAACGTCACAACATAACTGCGTGATTATAAAGGTGCTCTACAGGTGTCTCCGATGGTACTTGTTGAGTTGGCATGGATCGAGATTAGGATTTGTCACTCCGATTGTTGGAGAGGTATCTCTGGGCCCTCTCGGTAATGCACATCACTATAAGCCTTGCAAGCATTGTAACTAATGAGTTATTTACGGGATGATGTATTACGGAACGAGTAAAGAGACTTGCCGGTAATGAGATTGAACTAGGTATTGAGATACCGACGATCGAATCTCAGGCAAGTAACATACCGATGACAAAGGGAACAACGTATGTTGTTATGCGGTTTGACCGATAAAGATCTTCGTACAATATGTAGGAGCCAATATGAACATCTAGGTTCTGCTATTGGTTATTGACTGGGGACGTGTCTCAGTCATGTCTACATAGTTCTCGAACCCGTAGGGTCCGCACGCTTAAAGTTTGGTGACGATCGACATTATGAGTTTATGTGATTTGATGTACCGAAGGTAGTTCGGAGTCCCGAATGAGATCGGGGACATGACGAGGAGTCTCGAAATGGTCGAGACGTAAAGATCGATATATTGGACGACTATATTCGGACATCCGAAAGGTTCCGAGTGATTCTGGTATTTTTCGGAGTACTGGGGAGTTACGGGAATACGGGGAAGAAGTATTGGGCCTCATGGGCCAAGTGGTGGAAGAGAGGAAGCAGGGCGTGCGGCCCTGCTAGCCCAAACCGAATTGGACTAGGGGGGCGGCCCCCCTTTCCTCCTTTCCTCCCTCTCCTTCCTTCTCCTCTTCCCTTTCCTTTCCTCCTCCTAGTAGGAGTAGGAAAGGGGAGTCCTACTCCTACTAGGAGGAGGACTCCGCCTCCTGGTGCGCCCTACAGGGGCCGGCCGGCCTCCCCCTTGCTCCTTTATATACGGGGGCAGGGGGCACCCTAGAACACACAAGTTGATCATTGATGCCTTAGACGTGTGCGGTGCCCCGCTCCACCATAATCCACCTCGATCATATCATAGCGGTGCTTAGGTGAAGCCCTGCGTAGGTTGCAACATCATCACCGTCATCACGCCGTCGTGATGACGGAACTCTCCCGTGAAGCTTTGCTAGATCGGAGTTCGTGGGACATCATCGAGCCGAACATGTGCTGAACTCGGAGGTGTTGTGCGTTCGGTACTTGGATCGATCGGATCGTGAAGATGTTCGACTACATCAACCGCGTTCTCATAACGCTTCCGCTTATGGTCTACGAGGGTACGTGGACGATACTCTTCCCTCTCGTTGCTATGCATCACCATGATCTTGTGTGTGCGTAGGAAAATTTATGAAATTACTACGTTCCCCAGCAGTGGCATCCGAGCCAGGTTTATGCGTAGACGTTATATGCACGAGTAGAACACAAGTGAGTTGTGGGCGATACAAGTCACACTGCTTACCAGCATGTCATACTTTGGTTCGGCGGTATTGTTGGATGAAGCGGCTCGGACCAACATTACGCGTACACTTACGTGAGACTGGTTCTACCGACGTGCTTCGCACACAGGTGGCTGTCGGGTGTCAGTTTCTCCAACTTTAGTTGAACCGAGTGTGACTACGCCTAGTCCTTGTTGAAGGTTAAAACAGCGCTATCTTAACAAAATATCGTTGTGGTTTTGATGTGCAGGTAAGAACGGTTCTTGCTCAGCCCATAGCAGCCACGTAAAACTTGCAACAACAAAGTAGAGGACGTCTAACTTGTTTTTGCAGGGCATGTTGTGATGTGATATGGTCAAAATGTGATGAGATATAAATTGTTGTATGAGATGATCATGTTTTTTTAAAGTTATCGGCAACTGGCTGAAGCCTTATGGTTGTCTCTTTATTGCATAAGATGCAAGCGTCATACAATTGCTTTACTTAATCGCTATGCGATAGCAATAGTTGCAAAAGCAATAGTTGGCGAGACGACCATATGATGACACGTTGATAGAGATCAAGATGATGGAGATCATGGTGTCATGCCGGTGACGATAGAGATCATGACAGTACTTTGGAGATGGAGATCAAAGGCACAAGCTGATCATGGCCATATCATGTCACATATATTGATTGCATGTGATGTTTATCTTCTATGCATCTTATTCTGTTTTGATTGACGGTAGCATTATAAGATGATCTCTCACTAAATTTCAAGGTACAAGTGTTCTCCCTGAGTATGCACCGTTGCCAAAGTTCGTCGTGCTCAGACACTACGTGATGATCGGGTGTGATAAGCTCTATGTTCATATACAACGGGTGCAAGCCAGTTTTGCACACGCAAAAATACTCGGGTTAAACTTGACGAGCCTAGAATATGCAGATATGGCCTCGGAACACTGGAGACCGAAAGTTCGAGCGTGAATCATATAGTAGATATGATCAACATAGTGATGTTCACCATTGAAAACTACTCCATCTCACGTGATGATCGGACATGGTTTAGTTGATTTAGATCACGTGATCATTTAGCTGACTAGAGGGATGTCTATCCAAGTCGGAGTTCTTAAGTAATATGATTAATTGAACTTTAATTTATCATGAACTTAGTCCTGATAGTATTTGCATAACTATGTTGTAGATCAATAGCTCGCGATGTAGCTCCCCGTTTATTTTTGATATGTTCCTAGAGAAAAACTAAGTTGAAAGATGTTTGTAGCAATGATGCGGATTGGATCCATGATCTGAGGATTATCCTCATTGCTGCACAGAAGAATTATGTCCTTGATGCACCGCTAGGTGACAGACCCATTCCAGGAGCAGATGCAGACGTTATGAATGTTTGGCGAGCTCGATATGCTGACTACTTGATAGTTTAGTGCACCATGCTTTACGGCTTAGAATCGGGGCTTCAAAAATGTTTTGAACGCCACGGAGCATATGAGATGTTCCAAGAGTTGAAATTAGTATTTCAGACCCATGCCCATGTCGAAAGGTATAAGACCTTTGACAAGCACTTTGCCTACAATATGGAGGAGAATAGCTCAGCTAGTGAGCATGTGCTCAGAATGTGTGAGTACTACAATCACTTGAATCAAGTGGGAGTTAATCTTCCGGATAAGATAGTGATTGACAGAGTTCTCTAGTCACTATCACCAAGTTACTGGAACTTCATGATAAACTATAATATGCAAGGGATAATGAAAACGATTCCCAAGCTCTTCGTGATGCTGAAATCGACGAAGGTAGAAATCAAGAAAAGCATCAAGCGTTGATGGTTGACAAGACCACTAGTTTCAAGAAAAGGGCAAAGGGAAGAAGGGGAACTTCAAGAAGAACGGCAAGCCAGTTGCGCCTCAAGTGAAGAAGCCCAAGTCTAGACCTAAGCCTAAGACTAAGTGCTTCTACTGCAAAGGGATTGGTCACTGGAAGCAGAACTGCCCCAATTATTTGGTGGATAAGAAGGATGGAAAAGTGAACAAAGGTATATTTGATATACATGTTATTGATGTGTACTTTACTAGTGTTTATAGCAACCCCTCGGTATTTGATACTAGTTCAGTTGATGAGATTAGTAACTTGAAACGGGGGTTGCAGAATGAAAAGAGACTAGTTAAGGGTGAAGTAACGATGTGTGTTGGAAGTGGTTCCAAGATTGATATGATCATCATCGCACACTCCCTATACTTTCGGGATTAGTGTTGAACCTAAATAAATGTTATTTGGTTAAGCATGAATATGATTTGATCATGTTTATTGCAATACGGTTATTCATTTAAAGTCAGAGAATAATTGTTGTTCTGTTTACATGAATAAAATCTTCAATGGTCTTACACCCAAGGTGAATGGTTTATTGAATCTTGATCGTAGTGATACACATATTCATAAGATTGAAGCCAAAAGATGCAAAGTTAATAATGATAATGCAACTTATTTGTGACACTGCCATTTAGGTCATATTGGTGTAAAGCGCATGAAGAAAATCCATGCTGGTGGGCTTTTGGAATCACTTGATTATGAATCACTTGATGCTTGCGAACCATGCCTCATGGGCAAGATGACTAAGACTCCGTTCTACGGAACAATGGAGCGAGCAACAGACTTGTTGGAAATAATACATACTGATGTATGCAGTCCGATGAGTGTTAAGGCTCGCGGCAGGTATCGTTATTTTCTAACCTTCACAGATGATTTGAGTAAGATATGGGTATATCTTCTTGATGAAACATAAATCTGAAACATTTGAAAAGTTCAAATAATTTCAGAGTGAAGTGGAAAATCATCATAACAAGAAAATAAAGTTTCTACGATCTGATCATGGAGGAGAATATTGAGTTACGAGTTTGGTCTTCATTTGAAACAATGCGGAATAGTTTCGCAACTCACGCCACCTGGAACACCACAGCGTAATGGTGTGTCTGAACATCGTAATCATACTTTATTATATATGGTGCAATCTATGATGTCTCTTACCGATTTACCACTATCGTTTTGGGGTTATGCATTAGAGACAGCTACATTCACGTTAAATAGGGCACCATCTAAATCCGTTGAGACGACGCCATATGAACTGTGGTTTGACAAGAAAACAAAGTTGTCGTTTCTTAAAGTTTGGGGTTGCGGTACTTATGCGAAAAAGTTTCATCCTGATAAGCTCAAACCCAAATCGGAGAAATGTGTCTTCATAGGATACCCAAAGGAGACAGTTGGGTACACCTTCTATCACATATCCAAAGGCAATACATTCGTTTCTAAGAATGGATCCTTTCTAGAGAAGGAGTTTCTCTCGAAAGAAGTGAGTGGGAGGAAAGTAGAACTTGATGAGATAACTGTACCTGCTCCCTTATTGAAGAGTAGTTCATCACAGAAACTGGTTCATGTGACACCTACACCAATTAGTGAGGAAGCTAATGATGATGATCATGAAACTTCAAATCAAGTTACTACCGAACCTCGTAGGTCAACCAGAGTGAGATCCGCACTAGAGTGGTACGGTAATCCTGTTCTGGATGTCATGTTACTTGACCATGACGAACCTACGAACTATGAGGAAGCGATGATGAGTCCAGATTCCGCGAAATGGCTTGAGGCCATGAAATCTGAGATGGGATCCATGTATGAGAACAAAGTATGGACTTTGATTGACTTGCCCGATGATCGGTGAGTCATTAAGAATAAATTTATCTTCAAGAGGAAGGCGGACGCTGATAGTACTGTTACTATCTACAAAGCTCGAATTGTCACAAAATGTTTTTGACAAGTTCAAGGTGTTGACTACGATGAGATTTTCTCACTCGTATCGATGTTTAGAAGTCTGTCCGAATCATGTTAGCAGTTGCCACATTTTATGAAATCTGGCAAATGGATGTCAAAACTGTATTCCTTCATGGATTTCTTAAATAAGAGTTGTATATGATGCAACCAGAAGGTTTTGTCGATCCTAAAAGGTGCTAACAAAGTGAGCAAGCTCCAGCGATCCATCTATGGACTGGTGCAAGCATCTCGGAGTTGGAATATATGCTTTGATAAAGTGATCAAAGCATATGGTTTTATACAGACTTGCGGTGAAGCCTGTATTTACGAGAAAGTGAGTGGGAGCACTACATCATTTCTAATAAGTATATGTGAATGACATATTGTAGATCGGAAATAATATAGAATTTTCTGGAAAGCATAAAGGAGTGTTTAAAAAGAGTTTTTCAAAGAAAGACCTCAATGAAGTTGCTTACACATTGAGCATCAAGATCTATAGAGATAGATCAAGACGCTTGATAAGTTTTTTCAATGAGTACATACCCTGACAAGATTTTGAAGTAGTTCAAAATGGAATAGTCAAAGAAGGAGTTTTGCCTGTGTTGCAAGGTGTGAAGTTGAGTAAAGACTCAAAACCCGACCACAGCAGAAAATAGAAAGAGAATGAAAAGTCATTCCCTATGCCCGAGTCATAGGTTCTATAAAGTATGCTATGTTGTTTACCAGTCCTATTGTATACCTTAGCATCATTCTGGCAAGGGAGTATAATAGTGATCTAGGAGTAGATTACTGGATAGCGGTCAAAATTATCCTTAGAGGACCAAGGAAATATTTCTCGGTTATGGAGGTGATAAAAGAGTTTGTCGTAAAGAGTTACGTCGATGCAAGCTTTTTACATCGATCTAGATGACTCTAAGTCTCGATCTGGATACATATTGAAAGCGGGAGCAATTAACTAGAGTATCTCGGTGCAGAGCATTGTAGACATAGAAACTTGCGAAATACATACGAATCTGAATGTTGCAGACCCGTAGACTAAACTTCTCTCACAAGAAAAACATGATCACTCTTTGGGTGTTAATCACATAGCGATGTGATAGAGGCGAAGGTGTCCCGATCTTTTGATGGGATGATAACTATCGATTTGGTGGAGACGACTTTGACGATCTGACTACAAACGTGCACGACGTTGCGCCTTAGCAATCGCTAAACCAATCTCTCGAAGTTGCTGACGATGCTGGAAGCACGATCAGCCTGACCATGAAGGTCTATTCCTGCAAGCAATCGAAGAACGAGCAATAATATGATAAAGCAATCTGAATATTGCGAATATATATATATATGAAGTATTGGTAATGGTGGGGATCTGTAAGCGGTCTTGGTCTGGTCGTTGGACACAAACGAAGTACACGAAGTTGCAAGTGCTAACTTTTCACTAAACAAATCCCAAGGAAAAAGCTACTAGATGGATCTACTTATATAGGAGCAAGGGGTGGCAGCCAAGGAGGTGGAAGGACGTCCCAAGGCAGCCTAAAACTAACCCTAGGTCGTACAAGGCTCATGGGCCCAAGTGGCGGTGGTGCAAAACCTTTGGACTTGTTGTTTGACTCGGATTTTGCTGCAGCGTCAGATTGTTTCGTCGATATCTCAATGCTCCGGACGAATTTGAAGGTGATTCCAATTGGGTTGGAAAGAACACGAAATATACTTTCTAACAAAAAAAGAATCACCCAATTCAGAGTCCGTATGAAAAAGTTGTTGATGTTTTGAGTCAGGTATGTCTGTGCAGTCCGAATCTGAATCCAGAACGTGAGAGACTTGGACTCTATCTTATCTTGGCCCAAAAGTGACGTGAGAGGACTTTTTGAACAGAACCTAAACTTCTCCTTTTCCCTTATCTTCATATGTGGACTGTACAAATGTCCCATACACCTACAATTAGACAAACACAAAAGTGTGTGAAGTATTTTTGTTCTGGATAACATAAATAGATTATTGAATAGTTTGCACTAGAAATCACCTGACAAATATGCATGTATGTAATATTTTTGGTCGTATACAAGGTAGTCATGTCATCATCATCCTCCCCTTCTTGAAAACAAAGCTGTCCTCGGCGTTGCTTAATCTGAAATGTGGCTAACAAAAGAGACAAGGTGTACATGTTATATATGTATATGTCATCCATTTTTACTTCCCTTAATTTTTGCACATATGACACATGTATACATGAGTAACTTACATAGTTCATAAAATGTAAAGCCAAAAAATTATCAAAAGAAGTAGAAGTCATGAAAATATTGCAACTCAGTTTGCACATATAAGTGAAGCTCTTATTGATTTCAAAAGATTGGCAATGTTCATCATTAAACCATCCCAACTTTGGTGAATAAACCTTACTTGCATCAAATTTACATGCTACAACATGCTTAAATAAGCAAACATGCAATAAGTCATTGGACACAGAATCATCACCAAGATTAGAGGTCATATCAAAATGATTAAACATTGGTTCTTTTGCATCAACAGTTAATTCAATGGGTGCACTCAAAATTGTTGGTATTTCAGTTGTTTGATCACATGACGCATTCATGACAGTAACAAGATTCTCTAAAATAGGTGGTGTGCTCAAATCAACAGGTAACTCAACACATGATGCATTCAAGTTAACTAGGCATGCATCATTCTCATATGAAGTTATATCATCAATACCTTTACTGTTACCTTGTCGCAAAGACGTAGCTGATGTAGATACGGATGTTGACAATGTATCATACTCTTAAGATGATGTCGCGCTCACAGTCCGAGGTGGGGTTGCTCTAGTAGGTGCAACAATGGAGGAACCAACCGGTGGTGGTGAGCATGAACTGGAATAGTAGTTGTTGTAGTCACCCAATGCATCCTCCTGTATCTGTCTCTCAAAGGTACAAGCACGAACATACATACCAGTAATGCAACAAGGAATATACTGAAATCTTGCCTGAATATCATGGTTCAAACCACCAAAAAATCTATTCATTGTATCATCCTCAGATTCTTTGATGTCACAATGATGCATATAAGATTTGAACTCTTGGTAGTAAGGATGAACATTGTTATTGCCTTGTTTAAATTGTTCAAATTTGCGAAGAAATTCACGACGATAGTAAGGAGGGAAAAATTGTTGTCTCATTACATATTTCAAATCTTTCCAAGTTGTGGGTTGGTTATCAATGTTTTTCTTACAATGCACACTCCACCAAACAGAAGCAAAACCGGTAAATGCTCTAATGGCAGCTCGCACTCGCTCAAGTTCAGAAAAGTCATGGTGACTAAAAACTTGTTCTACGTCAAGCTCCCAAGCTAGATAAATAGCTGGATTAAATCTACCCTCAAATGACGGTAAAAAGATAACCTGACCATGTGCTTGTGTGTGTTGTCCCAACTCTCGTGATGGTGAAGATGTGTCCGTCCTCCAAGAACTTCTATCTCCGGAACCTGTCATGATTAGTAGAAACAAGAAAAAAAATTCGAGAATAATGTTCCTATGAACTATTAGGATGTGGTTGTAAAGTGCTCACAATAAAGCAAATATCAATATCTTACAAGTTCTTACCATGTGGCACGTGGTGATAGGCAACCAGCAGTGTCAAATAACTCTGAAGATTGTGTAAAGCGATTGCCAGGGGAACGTTCATATACACGGCATAGAAATATGTGGAGCTGGGTTGGCTATATATGGTAGCAAAAGATTAGCAATAATCAATTCAGAGATGCAATGTTGAATAAACGCTCAACGACGGTACTGTGCTGGTCCTAGGCTAGACCGGACTAGAGACGCGAGCCTAGAACACTAATGAGGTCACGGCGTAGCACAACTAGCATCAATGAAGGATTCTAAATAGCTCTGGACAGCAAGATATAAGTGAAGATCAGAACGGTAGTAAAGATAATGATGAAAAACAATTGCCAAGCCGGATATACAACAACTTTCTCTCAATTTGTGCCAAGTTTCTGATAATTTTTTTCAAGAATGGTACTGACTCAAGCTTTCAAACGCAAAAGGAATCACTCAATTCCGAGTTGATATGAGGAGTTAAAAAATTCGAAAACTGGCGTGAAAAACTGGAATAAGCTGTGTTCGTGAACTTCGGAGGGCAAAAAGACCTATTTAGAAGCCGATTTTGAGGTGCCAAATATTGAACTAGCTTCTGCAACTATTTAGATGCGGCTCGTCGCTAGCTTTCATTTGAGTACTCACGGAGTTGAAATGGACTTCGTACGAGGAAGTTATGCTTGTTTTACTGAACAGTGCACAAAACAGATTCCAATCCGAATTCAACTACGAGATTGAGTCTAGATAGATCTAAATTTTGTTTTTTTTATTCTCTCTTTTTTTCCTCACACTTTTTTTCTTTCTCTCCTTTCTTCTCTGACTTTTTTTTACTTTTTTCTCTTTTTTTTCTCTCTTTTTTTTCTCTCTCCCTCTTTCGAAAACAAACGATCTCAACTATGATTATGACAATGAACGGTGGGTAGGACGTGGTGGAAATTGATGGATGGGTGGTGGACAGCGGAAGGGATAACTATGCAGCGGCGGCGTGACTAATGTGAACAGAACTCGAAACTCTAAACAAACTAGACACTAAGACCAGCAACTCGACACGACGATGCAACCGATAATTCAACTATGCAAGCAATGAAAAGAAAATTGCAAAGGCTCGGACTGGCTTGGACAAAGGATGAATAGATCTAACTTTTTTTGTGGATTTTTCTTCGACAATAGGTAAGAAAATAAATCTAATCTAGGAAAAACTGGAAATTCTCACCGAGCAACCTGAAAACTGATACCACTTGATAGAGGCGAAGGTGTCTTGATCTTTCGATGAGATGATAACTATCGATTTGGTGGAGACGACTTTGACGATCCGACTACAAACGTGCACGACGTTGCGCCTTAGCAATCGCTAAACCAATCTCTCGAGGTTACTGACGATGCTGAAAGCACGACCAGCCTGACCATGAAGGTCTATTCCTGCAAGCAATCGAAGAACGAGCAAGAATATGATAAAGCAATCTGAATATTGTGAATATATATGAAGTATTGATAATGGTGGGGATCTGTAAGCGGTCTTGGTCTGGTCGTTGGACACAAACGAAGTACACGAAGTTGCAATGGCTAACTTTTAACTAAACATATCCCAAGGAAAAACTACTAGATGGATCTACTTATATAGGAGCAAGGGGTGGCGTCCAAGGAGGTGGAAGGACGTCCCAAGGCAGCCTAAATCTAACCCTAGGTCATACAAGGCTCATGGGCCCAAGTGGAGGTGGTGCAACACCTTTGGACTTGTTGTTTGACTCGGATTCTGCTGCAGCATCAGATTGTTTCATCGATATCTCAATGCTCCGGACGAATTTGAAGGTGATTCCAATTGGGTTGGAAAGAGCACGAAATCTACTTTCCAAAAAAAAGAATCACCCAATTCAAAGTCCGTATGAAAAAGTTGTTGACGTTTTGAGTCAGGTATGTCTGTGCAGTCCGAATCTGAATCCGGAACGTGAGAGACTTGGACTCTATCTTCTCTTGGCCCAAAAGTGACGTGAGAGGACTTTTGGAACAGAACCTAAACTTCTCCTTTTCCCTTATCTTCATATGTGGATTGTACAAATGTCCCATACACCTGCAATTAGACAAAACACAGAAGTGTTTGAAGTATTTTTGTTCTGAATAACATAAATAGATTATTGAATAGTTTGCACTAGAAATCACCTGACAAATATGCATGTACATAATATTTTTGGTCGTATCCAAGGTAGTCATGTCATCATCATCCTCCACTTCTTGAAAACAAAGCCGTCCTCGGCGTTGCTTAATCTGAAATGTGGCTAACAAAAGAGACAAGGTGTACATGTTATATATGTATATGTCATCCATTTTTACTTCCCTTGATTTTTGCACATATGACACATGTATACATGAGTAACTTACATAGTTCATAAAATGTAAAGCCAAAAAATTATCAAAAGAAGTAGAAGTCATGAAAATATTGCAACTCAGTTTGCACATATAAGTGAAGCTCTTATTGATTTCAAAAGATTGGCAATGTTCATCATTAAACCATCCCAACTTTGGTGAATAAACCTTACTTGCATCAAATTTACATGCTACAACATGCTTAAATAAGCAAACATGCAATAAGTCATATGCTCCAAAACTGCTTAGTGATATGCTCCAAAACCAAAACTGCTTACTTGCATCAAGGAGGGATGAGTTGTTTCTTAATGAGGTTCTTGCTCAAACTGCTTAGTGATATGCTCCAAAACCCTCAACTACTTTCTCACATCCACATATGACCTAAACCAAAAGTCAAACTCGGCCGCACCGATTTTTTCTATCCGGCGCCACCGAGTTTCAAATGTCATAGCCACTGCCACAAACCCTAGGCAAATAGGTCTCACCGATAGGGATCTCGGTCTCACCGAGATGGGATTGTAATCTCTTTGTTTCCCTTCGTAACATTTCGGTCTCACCAAGATGAGCGATCGGTCCCACTGAGATTGCAATTTAAACTCTCTGTTTTCCCTTCATAACGTTTCGGTCTCACCGAAATGAGCGATCGGTCCCACCGAGTTTACCTGACCAACTCTCTGGTTAGCTTATTACCAAAACCGGTCTCACCGAGTTTGTGTAATCGGTCTCACTGAGATTACGTTATGCCCTAACCCTAATCATATCGGTCCTACCGAGTTGCATGTCGGTCCCACCAAAAACCATAACGGTCACTAGCTTTGCTGAATCGGTCCGACCGAGTTTAATCATTCGGTCCCACCGAGTTTGGAAAGTTATGTGTAACGGTTAGATTTTGTGTGGAGGCTATATATACCCCTCCACCTCCTCTTCATTCGTGGAGAGAGCCATCAGAACATGCTTACACTTCCAATACACATTTTCTGAGAGAGAACCACCTACACTTGTGTTGAGGTCAAGATATTCCATCCCTACCATATGAATCTTGATCTCTAGCCTTCCCCAAGTTGCTTTCCACTCAAATCTTCTTTCCACCAAATCCATATCATGTGAGAGAGAGTTCAGTGTTGGGGAGACTATCATTTGAAGCACAAGAGCAAGGAGTTCATCATCAACACACCATTTGTTACTTCTTGGAGAGTGGTGTCTCCTAGATTGGCTAGGTGTCACTTGGGATCCTCCCACAAGATTGTGGAGTTGAACCAAGGAGTTTGTAAGGGCAAGGAGATCGCCTACTTCGTGAAGATCTACCGCTAGTGAGTCAAGTCCTTCGTGGGCAATGGCCATGGTGGGATAGACAAGGTTGCTTCTTCGTGGAACCTTCGTGGGTGGAGCCCTCCGTGGACTCACGCAACCGTTACCCTTCGTGGGTTGAAGTCTCCATCAACGTGGATGTACGATAGCACCACCTATCGGAACCACGACAAAACATCTGTGTCTCCAATTGCGTTTGAATCCTCCAAACCCTTCCCTTTACATTCTTGCAATTTGCATGCTTTACTTTCCGCTGCTCATATACTCTTTGCATGCTTGCTTGAATTGTGTTAAGATTGCTTGACTTGTTCAAAGTTGCTAAAATCTGCCAAGAACTAAGATTGGGAAAAGGCTAAATTTTTATTTGGTCAAGTAGTCTCATCACCCCCCTCTAGACATACTTTCGATCCTACAGGTGGTATCAGAGCTTTGGTCTCCATTTGCCTTTATTTCCATAGCTTTTGGAAGTCATAGCATTGGTTTCACAACCTAGGAGAGTATGGCATCTAGTGAGGGAAATTACCACCGTAGAGGTCCTTACTTTGATGGTACTAATTTTGCTAGTTGGAAGCATAAGATGAAAATGCATATTCTTGGACATAACCCCGCCGTTTGGGCTATTGTGTGTGTTGGCTTGCAAGGTGAATTCTTTGATGGGAGATAACTGAATCGTGAAGCTACCGCGGAAGAGTTGAAGATGCTGCAATACAATGCTCAAGCTTGTGATATCCTCTTCAACGGATTGTGCCCCGAAGAATTCAACAAAATCAGCCGTTTTGAGAATGCAAAGGAAATTTGGATACTTTGATTGATATGCACGAAGGTACCGTCTCCGTCAAGGAATCCAAGTTGGATGTGCTTCAAAGTCAACTTGACAAGTTAAAAATGAAGGATGGTTAAGGTGTCGCTGAAATGTACTCTAGGCTTGCTCTTATCAAAAATGAGATTGCCGGCTTAGGAAGTGAAGAGATGACCGACAAATTCATCATCAAGAAGGTCCTAAGAGCCTTGGATGGAAAATACGATACCATATGCACATTGATCCAAATGATGCCAAATTACAAAGATCTCAAGCCAACGGAAGTCATTGGAAGAATTGTTGCTCATGAGATGTCACTCAAGGATAAGGAGGAGCTCCATAACAAGTCAAGTGGTGCTTACAAAGCCTCATGTGAAGCTCCCACATCATCAAGTGAGAAACAAACCTTCAATGAAGAATTGAGCCTAATGGTGAAGAACTTCAACAAGTTCTACAAGAATAGAAGCAAAGAGAGAAGTTCCAAGTCAAGGTCCTACAATGACAAAAGATCTTCTAGTCGAGAGTGAAACTGCTACAATTGTGGAAGACCCGGACACTACTCCAATGAGTGTACGGCTCCCCACAAGAGAAGAGAAGATTCTCCCAAAAGAAGAAGTAGAAGAGAAGAATCACCATCGAGGGAGAGAAGGAGTAGGGATGATCGTTATGAACGAAGACCCTCCCGGAGAAGCAAGGATTCGGAAAGGAAGGACAAGTCATCAAGGAGATACACAAAACGAAGACATCAAGCTCATGTTGGTGAATGGGTATCCGACTCCGACAATGACTCCGAGAGAAGCTATCACTCCAACTCTGAATATACTCAAGATCAAGGTTTTGCCGGTCTAGCACTTGTGTCAACCAACTCCTATGACATATTTGATTCACCAAAAGAAGGAATTGGAAGATGCTTCATTGCTAAAGGCCCAAAGGTATCACACCCAAAGTATGTTGATTTCAATAGTGATGAAGATGACTTGTTAGGTGATGATGATTTACTTTTTGACAACTCTAGTGATGAATACTATGATGAAACGTCAATTAATCATGCTAATCAAGATGAAACGAATGACAATGATAAGGAGAAGATTGAGTCTCTAACTAAAGAACTAAACACTCTTAAGTTAGCTCATGAAACTATCTTAGGATATCATCGAGAACTTGTAAGGACTCATGAGAAATTACGTTTTGAGAAGCTCAATCTTGAGCAAGAGCATGAGTTCTTAAAGCCAATCAATGATGATCTTTGCAAGAAAAGTTCTTCTTACATTGCCAAGCGTTTACTCTTATCCACTTACATGCCTCAAGTCAAGTCTAGTAACAAGAACAAGAATGATTCTTCTTCTAGTAGTAACAATAATCATGCTAAATCCAATATTGTTGCTTCTAGTAGTTATCTTGATTCCACTAATGATTCTGTTAGCCAAGTTACACTTGAGCAAGAAAATAGCTTATTGAAGGGAATCATAGAGAAAGGTGTTTACAAGAGCCTTGCCGGGAGTAAGCAATTCGAGGAAATTGTACGCAAGCAAGGAAGGCACCGGAAGAATCAAGGTACTGGTTTTGAACGAAAGTTCAATGCTAATGGAGTTGAGTGGGAAGAAGATCAATACCCCAAGACGAAGTTTGTTCCTCAACAAGAGAAGTATGATCCTACTTCTTTCAAGGGGACACAAGCTCAAGATGATCTTCCACCACAAGACCACAAGGAAAAAGGCAAGGACAAGCTTCAAGAGGAAATTGATGCATTTGAAGAAGCTCCAAAGGCCTTGGTCAAGTGGGTTCCCAAGACTACATCAAGTTCCACTTCATCAAGTACAACTACAACTCCGAGGATTCCCATCAAGATGGTGTGGATCCCGAAGAAGAAGAACTAGAGAGTTCTTGAGGGTGACTCCGCCAACATACTTCACTCTTATCATTTTGGCAAGAACAAGTGCAATAAACTTCCACATCTTGCACTAGTTCAAGGAGTCACAAACCCTCTTGTTGGTAAGACAAGGGACAAGGTAACCTAATGCTCTCATAGACATCACCTTGTGTGTGCATCACTCTATGTCTATGGATATCCTTGTTTGTTCCTTGTGGGACTAACCCATGTAGGTATTGAAAGGGCAACTCGCTCCAAAGGACAGCTCCGAATGATCTAGATCAACTTAGAGCATCCACATCTTGAACACCTACATGAAGTCATCATTGACAAAACCCAAGGTTAGTTCATCCCTCTTAGGGGGGATATCACATCTAGGGGGAGCTTTTCTCTAACAATTGAGTTAAAGCAACTCTAATGGTGTGAACACAACAACGCTTTATATAAAAGTGGTAACCCCACTTGTGCTTAAACAATGAGTATGACCTATGATCAAATGTTCTCATTTGACTCCTAAGTCAATATACTCATATATAGATGACCTAGTCATCGCCAATTGCTTGATAGATGCTAGAATTGTTTGTGCATGCTTTGCCACATATTTCATTTGTCATTTTATTGTGTGAGCATGTTGGTTTCATAATTTACTCATTCGAGGACATCCACTTGTTGTTTTGATTGATTGGTTTCCTTTTCTTTTGGCCAAGTGGATGGACAAGAATTCCTAAGAACCTTCTCTAGCTATCTATTCTTTTCTCGTCTCAAACTCTATTCATGCTACATCACAAAGTTTGATCAAGTCAGATTCGAACCACTCTGTGTGAGGAGCACTCGGAGTCCCCGATTCGTCATAGACTTAAACTTCCAAAACTTCTTTGTGTGTTTCGGTCTGACCGATCCATCCATTTCGGTCATACCGAGATCACTAAGTCGATCTAGGTTTTCAATCTCGGTGCAACCGATTTGAACTTTTCGGTCACATCGAGTTTCAATAACTGCTTGCAGTTATGAATCTCGGTGCCACCGAGTTGTTCCACTCGGTCACACCGACAAGGTCAGGCTATATATATCCACGGGTCAAATTTTGGAAAACTTTCCGAACCTCCCCGCTGATACGTCTCCAATGTATCTACTTTTCCGAACACTTTTGCCCTTGTTTTGGACTCTAACTTGCATGATTTGAATGGAACTAACCCGGACTGACGCTATTTTCAGCAGAATTACCATGGTGTTATTTATGTGCAGGAGCAAACGTTCTCGGAATGACCTGAAACTTCACGGGGCAACTTTTCAGAAAATATGAAAAATACCTGCAAAAGGTGAAGGCCAGGGGGCCCACCACCTGCCCACGAGGGTGGGGGCGCACCCCCTACCTCGTGGGCCCCTATTTCCTCTCCGACTCCAACACCAACTCCATATATTGAGTTTCGGGGAGAGAAAAAATCAGAGAGAAGAAATCATCGCGTTTTACAATACGGAGCCACCGCCAAGCCCTAAAACCTCTCGGGAGGGCTGATCTGGAGTCCGTTCGGGGCTTCGGAGAGGGGAATCCGTCACCATCATCATCATCAACCATCCTCCATCGCCAATTTCATGATGCTCACCATCGTGCGTGAGTAATTCCATCATAGGCTTGCTAGACGGTGATGGGTTGGATGGGATCTATCATGTAATCGAGTTAGTTTTGTTAGGGTTTGATCCCTAGTGTCCACTATGTTCTGAGATTGATGTTGTTATGACTTTGCTATGCTTAATGCTTGTCACTAGGGCCCGAGTGCCATGATTTCAGATTTGAACCTATTATGTTTTCATCAATATATGAGTGTTCTTGATCCTATCTTGCAAGTCTATAGCCACCTATTATGTGTTATGATCCGTTGACCCCGAAGTGACAATAATCGGAATACTTACCGGTGATGACCGTAGTTTGAGGAGTTCATGTATTCACTATGTGTTAATGCTTTGTTCCGGTTCTCTATTAAAAGGAGGCCTTAATATCCCTTAGTTTCCGTAAGGACCCCGCTGCCACGGGAGGGTAGGACAAAAGATGTCATGCAAGTTGTTTTCCATAAGCACGTATGACTATATTCGGAATACATGCCTACATTACATTGATGAACTGGAGCTAGTTTTGTGTCACCCTAGGTTATACCGTTACATGATGAACCGCATCCGGCATAATTCTCCATCACCGATCCATTGCCTACGAGCTTTCCATATATTGTTCTCCGCTTATTTACTTTTCCATTGCTATTTCTATCATCACTACAAAATACCAAAAACATTACTTCTACTGCTGTTATCTTTTGCTACCGTTACCACTACTATCATATTATTTTGCTACTAAATACTTTGCTGCAGATATTAAGTTTCCAGGTGTGGTTGAATTGACAACTCAGCTGCTAATACTTGAGAATATTCTTTGGCTACCCTTGTGTTGAATCAATGAATTTGGGTTGAATACTCTACCCTCGAAAACTGTTGTGATCCCCTATACTTGTGGGTTATCAAGACTATTTTCTGGCGCCTTTGCCAGGGAGCATAGCTCTATTATTTGAGTCACTTGGGATATATATCTGCTTATCATTATGAATAACTTGAGAGATCCAAGAACCAAGATTTATCCCTCAACTACGAGGGAAGGTAAGGAACTGCCATCTAGCTCTGTACTTGATTCACCTTTTGTTTTGAGTAAGCTTGCGACACCTACAACTGCTTCTGCTATTCGTTCTGATATGTTGCATGTTATTGATGATGCTACTTCTGCTATGCATGATACTTATGATGAAACTACTTCTATGCTTGATACTACTGTGCCACTTAGTGATTTTCTTGATGAACAACTTGCTAGGGCTAGAGAAATTGAAAATATTGAATCTGATGATACTAATGAAAGTGATGATGAAGAATCACTTGTTATTCCTAAGGGTTATGTTTTTGATCAAGAAGCTTCTTTAGCTATTTTAGCTTGCAAAAATAGAAATGAACTCAAAAGGTTATTAGCTAAATGGAGTAAGCAATCTCTAAATGCTAGAATGAAACTTGACCCTGATTTTGCTACTTCACCTATCTTTGTTACTGATAAGGATTATGAATTCTCTGTTGATCCTGATATAATTACTATGGTTGAATCTGATCCATTTCATGGTTATGAATCTGAAACTGTTGTGGCACATCTTACTAAATTGAATGATATAGTTACCCTGTTCACTAAAGATGAGAGAACGCGTTACTTTTACATCCTTAAAATATTTCCGTTCTCATTAAAGGGTGATGCTAAGATATGGTTTAATTCTCTTTATCCTGGTTGTGTGCGTAGTCCCCAGGATATGATTTATTACTTCTTTGCTAAATATTTCCCTGCTCATCAGAAACAAGCTACTTTAAGGGATATATATAATTTTGTGCAAATTGAAGAAGAGAGTCTCCCACAAGCTTGGGGGAGGCTTCTCCAATTACTTAATGCTTTGTCTGATCATCCTCTTAAGAAAAATGAAATACTTGATATCTTTTATAATGGACTAACCGATGCCTCCAGAGATTACATGGATAGTTGTGTTGGTTCTGTTTTCAGGGAAAGAACACCGGATGAAGCTGAAATTCTATTGAATAATATGTTGACAAATGAAAATAATTGGACACCTCCGGAGCCAATTCCTGAGCCTATTCCTGAACCAACTCCAAAGAAGAGGGGTATTCTATTCTCAGTCCTGAAGATATGCAAGAGGCAAAGAAATCTATGAAAGAAAAAGGTATTAAAGCTGAAGATGTTAAGAATTTACCTCCTATTGAATAAATACATGGTCTTAATTTACCACCTGTTGAAGAAACATATAATCTTAATCCATTACCTATTGAAGAAACTCATGGTCTTGATAACCCGACACAGGTAGTAAAAGTAAATTCTCTCTATAGATATGATAAAGCTGAAATCCCATTTACTAAATTTGCTAGCCCATGCTTAGATGAGTTTGATAATTTTATGGCTAAGCAAGAAGACTTTAATGCTTATTTTGGTAGACAATTGAAATACAATTCAAATATGCTTGAACACTTGGGTGATTATATGGCTAATGTTAAAGGTGAACTTAAACTTATTAGTAAACATGCTTCTATGGTTACCACTCAAGTAGAACAAGTACTTAAAACTCAAAATGATTTGCTCAATGAATTGAATAGTAAAGATAATGATAATGCTGTTAGAGTGGTACTAGAACTGGTAGAATGACTCAGGAACCTTTGTATCCTGAAGGCCACCCTAAGAGAATTAAGCAAGATTCTTAGAGAAATAATATAGATGTACCTAGTTCTTCTAAAAATTAGAAAAAGAAAAATGATAGGACTTTGCATGCTTCTAGTGATCCTATTGTTGAAACACCTGAGAAGCCAAATGATATTTCTATTTCTGATGCTGAAACTCAATCTGGTAATGAACCTGAAACTAGTGATAATGTTAATGATAATGTTCATAATGATGCTCAACCTAGTAATGATAATGTCATAGAAATTGAACCTGCTGTTGATCTTGATAACCCACAATCAAAGAATCAACGTTATGATAAGAAAGACTTTGTTGCTAGGAAACATTGTAAAGAAAGAGAGCCTTGAGTTCAGAAACCCATGCCTTTTCCTCCCAAACCATCCAAGAAAAAGGATGATGAGGATTTTGAGCGCTTTGATGAAATGATTAGACCTATCTTTTTGCGTATGTGATTAACTGATATACTCAAAACCAATCCTTATGATAAGTACATGAAAGATATTATTACAAATAAAATAAAGATACCGGAAGCTGAAATTTCTACCATGCTTGCTAATTATACCTTTAAGGGTGGAATACCAAAGAAACTTGGAGATCCAGGAGTACCCACTATACCATGCTCCATTAAAAGAAACTATGTTAAAACTGCTTTATGTGATCTTGGAGCCGGTGTTAGTGTTATGCCTCTCTCTTTATATCGTAGACTTGATTTGAATAAGTTGACACCTACTGAAATATCTTTGCAAATGGCTGATAAATCAACTGCTATACCTATCGGTATTTGTGAGGATGTGCCCGTCGTAGTTGCAAACGTTACTATTTTAACGGACTTTGTTATTCTTGATAATCCGAGGACAATAGTATGTCTATTATTCTTGGAAGACCCTTTTTGAATACTGCAGGGGCTGTTATTGATTGCACTAAAGGCAATGTCACTTTTCATGTTAATGGTAATGAGCATACGGTACACTTTCCGAGGAAACAACCTCAAGTTCATAGTATCAACTCTATTGGAAAAATTCCATCGATTATATTTGGAGGTTTTGAATTTCCTCTTTCTACTGTCAAGAAGAAATATGATATTCTTATTATTGGGGATGTGCATATCCCCGTTGAGGTAACATAGTGTTATTCGAAATTTCTCCGATTCCATGTTATTCAGAATGAGTTCGTTAACAAGACTTGATCAACCTTGTTAGTGGATTCCTTTTGATGATCATGAGATGGATGAAACTGCACAACCTTCTGTACCCCACGTTTACTTTCTGTTATTATATTAAATAAAATAAAAATAAATATTTTTTGTCTATTATCTGATTATCCGTGCAATATAAAAATACCTGAAAATAAAAGTTCTCCAAATGCCCTGAAATTTAAATATGATTCTTTCTAGAATATTTGAGAATATTTGGCACCGAGAACACAGAAGGGGGGGCAACCACCTTCCCATGAGGGTGGAGGGCGCGCCCTACCCCCTGGGCACACCCCCCTGCCTCGTGGGCCCACGGTGGCCCTCCTCCACTTATTCCTGCACCCACACACTCCTTCCTTCCCCAAACACGAATAACCAGCTCAAACCCGAGTCCAAGCTCATTTTGCTGTCATTTTTTATCCCCTTGCTCAAAGCACCTCTCACAAAACTGCTTGGGGAGATTGTTCCTTGGTATGTGACTCCTCCATTGGTCCAATTAGTTTTTGTTCTAGTGCTTTATTCATTGCAAATTTTTGCTGCTTAGGTGACCCTATTCTTGAGCTTGCATGTCAAATTTATATGGTCAAAAGTAGTTTTGATGCATGATATTGGCCCTAGGCACTTGTAGGAGTAGTTGCTATCAATATTATTGAGTTTGGTTTACTTTTATTTTAAAGTTACTAAAATTTTTAGAATTTTTCAGAAAATGATGAGGAGACTTTTGAGGGGCTCATCGAGCCAAAGCTCGAAGGAAAAGGCACCAAAGCCTAAGTATAATCTGCCTCGCACCACGGAGGTTCGGGCGGGTGAATGGCCTTCCGATGATTTCTTGAGAGCAGCCGGGATTTATGAAGATTTTCATGAATTGGGTAAAAATGCAGGCCTCGCCGCTTTCCTCCACGACCAATGCGATCAGTATCTCTTACTCACAAATATCTTTGTGCAAAACTTTCATTTCCATTCTAGGAGCTCACCACCTACGATGGAGTTTTATTTATATGATGAGCATAAGGAGATGTCACTTTATGATTTTTGTCGGGTTTGTTTAGTCCCTTTTGAGGGCAAGACAGAAGAACCACATCGCGATGATGTGGAGGGGTTTATTGATACTATCACTGTAGGGGAAACAAGGAAGGTTTCCGATGCAGGAATCACTAGCATACATTTTCCTGTTTTACGTTATTTTGCATTATTTGCTAGTCATTGCTTAATTGGTCGCGGAAACTATGGAAACCTCAGTATCCCTGATATTATTATTTTGCTCCACGGTTTATATGGTGATAACTCTGTTAGTATGGGCGGCATTATTGCCAAACGATTAAGTCTGAACCATACAAAGGGCCCCATCTTTGGAGGCATCTATGCTTCACGCCTAGCTGCACATTTTAACATACCTATTAGGGATTATGAGAAGGAAGAAAAAGTGCTGCCTCGTGTTTATCTAGATTATAAAAGTATGGTGGCACATGATTTTATTGTTAAGAATAGGGAAGGAGAGCTTAAATATCAATTGTTCTTTAACAAACACCATCCTGAGACTATCACCCTGCCTGCTCCTTCTTTGTTTGATTTATCTGTAGGCCAGTACCTTGTTCTGTTGAAGGCTATTCACGCCTACCGGAACCCTGCACCAGCTATGGAGCCAGAGCCGGAACCACAAGTTGATCCTCCACGACAGTCTAATTACCAGTGGGATCCAGAGATGATTGTCAGTTAGTGGCAATCGGAGTCTTCCTCTTCTTCATCGCAGTACGACCCCAACTACTATTATGGATATCCGCCAGGCCAGCCGTGGTCATAGACCAACTTAGGCCAAAAGCCTAAGCTTGGGGGAGTACGTATTTCCCACCGACATTACATTTATGTTCACACACTCATTGCTAGATGTCGGTGCTCATACTTTTTCATTGTATCATCCATGCTATTTTATTTTCCTTTTTATGCTTTCTTCTTGTGTGTTTAATAAACCTTAAGAAAAACCAAAAAAAATTAGTTGTAGATTTTAATTAGTTTAATTTCCATGCTTGTAGTAGTAATTAAAAAGAAAACCCAAAAAGATTTCCTGTTCTTCTTTTGCTTGTTGGGAGCTTTCCCGTGTAAATAGTTTTATTTCTTTTCTTTGGGGTCGATAGGAGAAGACCATAATTAAATTGTTGAAGTGGCTCTTATATGCATTATTGTTTATCTGACAAAAGAGCCCATATTGCCTTGTCTTCTCCTGTTTATTGAATGCTTGCAGATTCCAGCTTAGTCCAATGCACGTGCACTATTATTATTATTCACATCATTCGATCGTGCAAGTGAAAGGCAATTATGATGATATATGATGGACTGACTGAGATGAGAAAAACTGGTATGAACTCGACCTCTTTTGTTTTTGTAAATATGATTAGTTCATCGTTCCTGATTCAGCCTATTATGAATAAACATGTTTGCAATGACAACTAGAGATCATAGTTTCTTGTGTCATGCCTGATTAGGTATGAGTTATAATGGTTTACCTTGCATGCCAACATGCTATTAAAATGGTTGTGATGTGGTATGATAGGGTGGTATCCTCCTCTGAATGATTTAAGTGACTTGACTTGGCACATGTTCACGCATGTAGTTGAAACAAAATCAACATAGCCTTCACGATATTTATCACTACAAAAAATACACTTCCGTGATGATACGTGTTTGTCACAGTAGGTCGCGTTTTTTGTCATGCATGTACATCCATGACGATTTTATGACAGAATCAATAAAGTCATATCTGTGCTCTCGTAGAAGTGTTCCATGACATTACCAAAATTATCATCACGGAAGTGTCCACTTCCATGATGATAAATCGCGTGTCACAGAAGTGCTTTCGTAAAGGGTGACCGACACGTGGCATCCATTGTAACGGAACGGCGTTAAGCTATCAGGTCAGATTTTGGATCCGATAACCCGTTAACAGCCCTGACCAATGGGAAATTTCCACGTGTAAAATTCTGATTGGCCGAAGGATGTTGGGGAACGTTGCAGAAAACAAAAAATTTCCTAAGGTTTCACCAAGATCCATCTATGAGTTCATATAGCAACGAGTGATCGGATTGCATCTACATACCTTTGTAGATCACGCGCGGAAGCGTTCAAAGAACGGGGATGAGGAAGGTGTACTCGACGTGATCCAAATCACCGGAGATCCTAGCGCCGAACGGACGGCACCTCCGCGTTCAACACACGTACGGTCAGCGTAACGTCTCCTCCTTCTTGATCCAACAAGGGGGGAGGAGAGATTGAGGAAGATGGCTCCAGCAGCAGCACGATGGCGTGGTGGTGATGGAGCTGCAGTACTCCGGCAGGGCTTCGCCAAGCACTATGGAGGAGGAGGAGGTGTTGGAGAGGGAGAGGGAGGCACCAAAGGCAAGGGTCAGAGGTCCTCCCTTCCCATCACTATATATAGGGGGCCTAGGGGGGGCGCCGGCCCTAGGAGATGCAATCTCCTAGGGGTGGCAGCCAAGGGAGGAATCCCTCCTCCCCAAGGCACCTAGGAGGTGCCTTCCCCTTCTAGGACTCTTCCTTTTAGGGTTTCCCCCACCCTAGGCGCATGGGCCCTAGGGGGAAGTGGCGCCCCAGCCCACTTTGGGCTGGATCCCTTCCCACTTCAGCCCATGGGGCCCTCCGGGATAGGTGGCCCCACCCGGTGGACCCCCGGGACCCTTCCGGTGGTCCTGGTACAATACCGGTGACCCCGAAACTTGTCCCGATGGCCGAAATAGCACTTCCTATATATAATTCTTTACCTCTGGACCATTCCGGAACTCCCTCTTGACGTCCGGGATCTCATCCGGGACTCCGAACAACATTCAGGTTACTGCATATACATATCCCTACAACCCTAGCGTCACCGAACCTTAAGTGTGTAGACCCTACGGGTTCGGGAGACATGTAGACATGACCGTGATCGCTCTCCGGTCAATAACCAACAGCGGAATCTGGATACCCATGTTGGTTCCCACATGCTCCTCGATGATCTCATCGAATGAACCACGATGTCGAGGATTCAAGCAACCCCGTATACAATTCCCTTCGTCAATCGGTATGTTACTTGCCCGAGATTCGATCGTCGGTATCCCAATACCTCGTTCAACCTCGTTACCGGCAAGTCACTTTACTCGTACCGTAATGCACGATCCCATGACCAGACACTTGGTCACATTGAGCTCATAATGATGATGCATTACCGAGTGGGCCCAGTGATACCTCTCCGTCATACGGAGTGACAAATCCCAGTCTTGATCCATGTCAACTCAACAGACACTTTCGGAGATACCCGTAGTATACCTTTATAGTCACCCAGTTACGTTGTGACATTTGGTACACCCAAAGCACTCCTACGGTATCCGGGAGTTACACGATCTCATGGTCTAAGGAAAGGATACTTGACATTGGAAAACTCTAGCAAACGAACTATACGATCTTGTGCTATGTTTAGGATTGGGTCTTGTCCATCACATCATTCTCCTAATGATGTGATCTCGTTATCAATGACATCCAATGCCCATAGTCAGGAAACCATGACTATCTATTGATCAACGAGCTAGTCAACTAGAGGCTTACTAGGGACATGTTGGTGTCTATTATTCACACATGTATTACGATTTCCGGATAACACAATTATAGCATGAATAAAGACAATTATCATGAACAAGGAAATATAATAATAAAGCTTTTATTATTGCCACTAGGGCATATTTCCAACAGTCTCCCACTTGCACTAGAGTCAATAATCTAGTTACATTGTGATGAATCGAACACCCATGGAATTCTGGTGTTGATCATGTTTTGCTCTAGGGAGAGGTTTAGTCAACGGATCTGCTACATTCAGGTCTGTATGTACTTTACAAATATCTATGTCTCCATCTTGAACATTTTCACGAATGGAGTTGAAGCGATGCTTGATGTGCCTTGTCTTCTTGTGAAACCTGGGCTCCTTGGCAAGTGCAATAGCTCCAGTGTTGTCACAGAAGAGCTTGATCGGCCCCGACGCATTGGGTATGACTCCTAGGTCGGTGATGAACTCCTTCACCCAAATTGCTTCATGCGCTGCCTCCGAGGCTGCCATGTACTCCGCTTCACATGTAGATCCCGCCACGACGCTCTGCTTGCAACTGCACCAGCTTACTGCCCCACCATTCAAAATATACACGTATCCGGTTTGTGACTTGGAGTCATCCAGATCTGTGTCGAAGCTAGCATCGACGTAACCTTTTACGACGAGCTATTCGTCACCTCCATAAACGAGAAACATTTCCTTAGTCCTTTTCAGGTACTTCAGGATATTCTTGACCGCTGTCCAGTGTTCCTTGCCGGGATTACTTTGGTACCTACCTACCAAACTTACGGCAAGGTTTACATTAGGTCTGGTACACAGCATGGCATACATAATAGAACCTATGGCTGAGGCATAGGGGATGACACTCATCTCTTCTATATCTTATGCCGTGGTCGGACATTGAGCTGAGCTCAATTTCACACCTTGCAACACAGGCAAGAACCCCTTCTTAGACTGATCCATATTGAACTTCTTCAATATCTTATCAAGGTATGTGCTTTGTGAAAGACCTATGAGGCGTCTCGATCTATCTCTATAGATCTTGATGCCTAATATATAAGCAGCTTCTCCAAGGTCCTTCATTGAAAAACTCTTATTCAAGTAGGCCTTAATGCTGTCCAAGAGTTCTATATCATTTCCCATCAAAAGTATGTCAGCTACATATAATATGAGGAATGCTATAGAGCTCCCACTCACTTTCTTGTAAACGCAGGCTTCTCCATAAGTCTGCGTAAACCCAAACTCTTTGATCATCTCATCAAAGCGAATGTTCCAACTCCGAGATGCTTGCACCAGCCCATAAATCGAGCGTTGGAGCTTGCACACCTTGTTAGCATTCTTAGGATCGACAAAACCTTCCGGCTGCATCATATACAATTCTTCCTTAAGGAAACCATTAAGGAATGCCGTTTTGACGTCCATTTGCCATATCTCATAATCATAGAATGCGGTAATTGCCAACATGATTCGGACGGACTTTAGCTTCGCTACCGGTGAGAAAGTCTCATCGTAGTCAACCCCTTGAACTTGTCGATAACCCTTAGCGACAAGGCGAGCTTTATAGATGGTTACATTACCATCCGCGTCTGTCTTCTTCTTAAAGATCCATTTATTTTCTATGGCTCGCCGCTCAACGGGCAAGTCAGTCAAAGTCCATACTTCGTTTTCATACATGGATCCTATCTCGGATTTCATGGCTTCTAGCCATTTGTCGGAATCCGGGCCCGCCACCGCTTCTTCATAGTTCGAAGGTTCACCGTTGTCTAACAACATGATTTCCAAGACAGGGTTGCCGTACCACTCTGGTGCGGAACGTGTCCTTGTGGACCTTCGAATTTCAGTAGGAGCTTGATCAGAAGTATCTTGATCATCATCATTAACTTCCTCTCTAGTCGGTGCAGGCACCTCAGGAACATTTTCTTGAGCTGCGCCATTTTCCGGTTCAAGAGGTAATACTTCATCAAGGTCTACTTTCCTCCCACTTACTTCTTTCGAGAGAAACTACTTCTCTAGAAAGGATCCATTCTTGGCAACAAAGATCTTGCCTTCGGATCTGAGGTAGAAGGTATACCCAATAGTTTCTTTAGGGTATCCTATGAAGACGCATTTTTCCGATTTGGGTTCGAGCTTTTCAGGTTGAAGTTTCTTGACATAAGCATCGCACCCCCAAACTTTTAGAAATGACAGCTTAGGTTTCTTCCCAAACCATAATTCATACGGTGTCGTCTCAACGGATTTCGACAGAGCCCTATTTAAAGTGAATGCGGCAGTCTCTAAAGCATAGCCCCAAAAAGATAGCGGTAAATTGGCAAGAGACATCATAGATCGCACCATATCTAATAGAGTGCGATTACGATGTTCGGACACACCATTACGCTGAGGTGTTCCAGGCGGCGTGAGTTGTGAAACTATTCCACATTTTCTTAAGTGTGTGCCAAATTTGTGACTCAAGTATTCTCCTCCATGGTCTGATCGCAGGAACTTGATTTTCCTGTCACGTTGATTCTCAACCTCACACTGAAATTCCTTGAACTTTTCAAAGGTCTCAGACTTGTGTTTCATTAAGTAGACATACCCATATCTACTCAAGTCATCAGTGAGGGTGAGAACATAACGATAGCCACCGCGAGCCTCAACACTCATTGGACCGCACACATCAGTATGTATGATTTCCAATAAGTTGGTTGCTCGCTCCATTGTTCCTGAGAACGGAGTCTTGGTCATTTTACCCATGAGGCATGGTTCGCACGTGTCAAATGATTCGTAATCGAGAGACTCTAAAAGTCCATTAGCATGGAGCTTCTTCATGCGTTTGACACCTATGTGACCAAGGCGGCAGTGCCACAAGTATGTGGGACTATCATTATCAATCTTACATATTTTGGTACTCACACTATGAACATGTGTAGCATTACGCTCGAGATTCATTAAGAATAAACCATTCACCATCGGAGCATGACCATAAAACATATCTCTCTTATAAATAGAACAACCATTATTCTCGGATTTAAATGAGTAGCCATCTCAAATTAAACGAGATCCTGATACAATGTTCATGCTCAAAGCTGGCACTAAATAACAATTATTAAGGTTTAAAACTAATCCCGAAGGTAAATGTAGAGGTAGTGTGCCGACGGCGATCACATTGACCTTGGAACCATTCCCAATGCGCATTGTCACCTCGTCCTTCGCCAGTCTCCGCTTATTCCGCAGCTCCTGCTTTGAGTTACAAATGTGAGCAACTGCACCGGTATCAAATACCCAGGAGCTACTACGAGTACTGGTAAGGTACACATCAATTACATGTATATCACATATACCTTTCGTTTTGCCGGCCTTCTTATCTCCTAAGTATTTGGGGCAGTTCCGCTTCCAGTGACCACTTTCCTTGCAATAAAAGCACTCAGTCTCGGGCTTGGGTCCATTCTTTGGCTTCTTCCCGGCAGCTTGCTTGCCGGGCGCGGCAACTCCCTTGCCGTCCTTCTTGAAGGCTTTCTTACCCTTTCCCTTCTTGAACTTAGTGGTTTTATTCACCATCAACACTTGATGTTCCTTTTTGACTTCTACCTCTGCTGATTTCAGCATTGCAAATACCTCAGGAATGGTCTTTTCCATCCCCTGCATATTGAAGTTCATCACAAAGCTCTTGTAGCTCGGTGGAAGCGACTGAAGGATTCTGTCAATGACCGCGTCATCCGGGATATTAACTCCCAGCTGAGTCAAGCGGTTATGCAACCCAGACATAGTGAGTATGTGCTCACTGACAGAACTGTTTTCCTCCATCTTACAGCTGAAGAACTTGTCGGAGACTTGATATCTCTCGACCCGGGCATGAGCTTGGAAAACCATTTTCAGCTCTTCGAACATCTCATATGCTCCGTGTCTCTCAAAACGCTTTTGGAGCCCCGGCTCTAAGCTGTAAAGCATGCCGCACTGAACGAGGGAGTAGTCATCGGTACGTGCCTGCCAAGCGTTCATAACGTCTTGTTCTGCAGGGAGAACAGGTGCGTCACCTAGCGGTGCTTGTAGGACATAATCTTTCTTGGCAGCTATGAGGATGATCCTTAGGTTCCGGACCCAGTCTGTGTAGTTGCTGCCATCGTCTTTCAGCTTGGTTTTCTCTAGGAACGCGTTGAAGTTGAGGACTACGTTGGCCATTTGATCTACATGACATATTGTAAAATTTTAGACTAAGTTCATGATAATTAAGTTCATCTAATCAAATTATTCAATGAACTCCCACTTAGATAGACATCCCTCCTGTAATCTAAGTATAACATGATCCGAGTTAACTAGGCCGTGTCCGATCATCACGTGAGATGGACTAGTCAACATCGGTGAACATCTTCATGTTGATCGTATCTTCTATACGACTCATGCTCGACCTTTCGGTCTTCTATGTTCCGAGGCCATGTCTGTACATGCTAGGCTCGTGAAGTCAACCTAAGTGTTTGCATGTGTAAATCTGTCTTACACCCGTTGTATGTGAACGTTGGAATCTAACACCCGATCATCATGTGGTGCTCCGAAACAACGAACTGTCGCAACGGTGCACAGTTAGGGGGAACACTTTCTTGAAATTATTATGAGGGATCATCTTATTTACTACCGTCGTTCTAAGCAAACAAGATGTACAAAACATGATAAACATCACACGCAATCAAATAATAAAAGTGACATGATATGGCCAATATCACATAGCTCCTTTGATCTCCATCTTGGGGCTCCATGATCATCTTGTCACCGGCATGACACCATGATCTCCATCATCATGATCTCCATCATCGTGTCTCCATGAAGTTGCTCGCCAACTATTACTTCTACTACTATGGCTAACGTGTTTAGCAATAAAGTAAAGTAATTTACATGGCGTTTCTTAATGACACGCAGGTCATACAAAAAATAAAGACAACTCCTATGGCTCCTGGCGGTTGTCATACTCATCGACATGCAAGTCGTGATTCCTATTACAATAGCATGAACATCTCATACATCACATATATATCATTCATCATTCATCACAACTTTGGCCATATCACATCACAGAACACTTGCTGCAAAAACAAGTTAGACGTCCTCTAATTGTTGTTGCAAGTTTTACGTGGCTGAAATAGGGTTCTAGCAAGAACGTTTTCTTACCTACGTGAAAGCCACAACGTGATTTGTCAACTTCTATTTACCCTTCATAAGGACCCTTTTCATCGAATCCGCTCCAACTAAAGTGGGAGAGACAGACACCCGCCAGCCACCTTATGCAACTTGTGCATCTTAGTCGGTGGAACCGGTCTCACGTAAGCGTACGTGTAAGGTTGGTCCGGGCCGCTTCATCCCACAATACCGTTGAAGCAAGATAAGACTAGTAGCGGCAAGAAAGTTGACAACATCAACGCCCACAACAAATTGTGTTCTACTCGTGCAAAGAGAACTACGCATAGACCTAGCTCATGATGCCACTGTTGGGGAACATTGTAGAAAACAAAAATTTTCCTACGGTTTCACCAAGATCCATCTATGAGTTCATATAGCAACGAGTGATCGGATTGCATCTACATACCTTTGTAGATCACGCGCGGAAGCGTTCAAAGAACGGGGATGAGGAAGGTGTACTCGACGTGATCCAAATCACCGGAGATCCTAGCGCCGAACTGACGGCATCTCCGCGTTCAACACACGTATGGTCAGCGTAACGTCTCCTCCTTCTTGATCCAGCAAGGGGGGAGGAGAGGTTGAGGAAGATGGCTCCAGCAGCAGCACGACGGCGTGGTGGTGATGGAGCTGCAATACTCCGGCAGGGCTTCGCCAAGCACTATGGAGGAGGAGGAGGTGTTGGAGAGGGAGAGGGAGGCACCAAAGGCAAGGGTCAGAGGTCCTCCCTTCCCCCCACTATATATAGGGGGCCTAGGGGGGCGCCGGCCCTAGGAGATGCAATCTCCTAGGGGGGGCGGCGGCCAAGGGAGGAATCCCTCCTCCCCAAGGCACCTAGGAGGTGCCTTCCCCTTCTAGGACTCTTCCTTTTAGGGTTTCCCCCACCCTAGGCGCATGGGCCCTAGGGGGAAGTGGCGCCCCAGCCCACTTTGAGCTGGATCCCTTCCCACTTCAGCCCATGGGGCCCTCCGGGATAGGTGGCCCCACCCGGTGGACCCCCGGGACCCTTCCGGTGGTCCCGGTACAATACCGGTGACCCCGAAACTTGTCCCGATGGCCGAAATAGCACTTCCTATATATAATTCTTTACCTCCGGACCATTCCGGAACTCCCTCGTGATGTCTGGGATCTCATCCGGGACTCCGAACAACATTCGGGTTACTGCATATACATATCCCTACAACCCTAGCGTCACCGAACCTTAAGTGTGTAGACCCTACGGGTTCGGGAGACATGTAGACATGACCGAGATTGCTCTCCGGTCAATAACCAACAGCGGAATCTGGATACCCATGTTGGTTTCCACATGCTCCTCGATGATCTCATCAGATGAACCACGATGTCGAGGATTCAAGCAACCCCGTATACAATTCCCTTCGTCAATCGGTATGTTACTTGCCCGAGGTTCGATCGTCGGTATCCCAATACCTCGTTCAATCTCGTTACCGGCAAGTCACTTTACTCGTACCGTAATGCATGATCCTGTGACCAGACACTTGGTCACATTGAGCTCATAATGATGATGCATTACCGAGTGGGCCCAGTGATACCTCTCTGTCATACGGAGTGACAAATCCCAGTCTTGATCCGTGTCAACTCAACAGACACTTTCAGAGATACCCGTAGTATACCTTTATAGTCACCCAGTTACGTTGTGACGTTTGGTACACCCAAAGCACTCCTACGGTATCCGGGAGTTACACGATCTCATGGTCTAAGGAAAGGATACTTGACATTGGAAAACTCTAGCAAACGAACTATACAATCTTGTGCTATGTTTAGGATTGGGTCTTGTCCATCACATCATTCTCCTAATGATGTGATCTCGTTATCAATGACATCCAATGCCATAGTCAGGAAACCATGACTATCTGTTGATCAACGAGCTAGTCAACTAGAGGCTTACTAGGGACATGTTGGTGTCTATTATTCACACATGTATTATGATTTCCGGATAACACAATTATAGCATGAATAAAGACAATTATCATGAACAAGGAAATATAATAATAAAGCTTTTATTATTGCCTCTAGGGCATATTTCCAACAAAGGAAACACGTGTTGCCTCACCGTTGGGACAGATGTCATCCACTCATTGGATAGGAGGCGCCTATGATAGGTCGACACGTGGCACGGCCCAACAGTGGCCCATTCCGGTGAAAAAGGCCAGCCCAGTAAAAATTAGCAGGCTGGCCCATATAAGGCCTACTTGTGTCAGGTCCATTTAAGCCCATGACCCATACGAGATGTACCAATTCAGCCCATCAACGGCCCGTTAAAGATTTGGCACCATTGCAGCCCATCGTCAGTTCGAGCCCGTTAACAGCCCGCTATATATTTGGGCTCAATATCGGCCCGATGAGATTTTGGCCTGTTACGGGCCAATTTTCAGGATGTACATCTTTTGGCATTTTAGCGACCCATTTAAATGTTGGGCTAATTTCTGCCCCGGTGTGTCTTTCAGCCTGTTCACGGCCCATAAATCTGATGGGCCATTTGTAGTCGGACCTAAGTTTCGGCCTTTTAGCGGCCCATTTAAGTGTTGGGCCAATTTCTGGCCCGGTGTCACTTTCAGCCTGTTGACGGCCCATAAATCAGTTGGGCCATTTGTAGTCGGACCTGAGTTTTGGCCTTTTAGCGACCCATTTAAGTGTTGGGCCAATTCTCGGCCCTGTGTGCCTTTCGGCCTATTAACGGACCATAAATGAGTTGGGCCATTTGTAGTCGGACCTTAGTTTTGGCCTTTTGATGGCCCATGCCCTTCATGGTCCAATACCAGCCCGGTTTCTCTTTCGGCCTGCTAAAGGCCCACAACACAGTTGGGCCATTTACAATACGACCTGACTTTCGGCCTCTTAGCGGCCCATGCTCTTCATGGTCCAGTACAAGCCCGATGTCTCTTTCGGCCTGCTAAAGGCCTACAGTATAGTTGGGCCATATGTAGCCCAAACATAGTGACGGCATGTTAACAGCCCGTGAAATAAATTGGGGCCACCTGTTGCCCGTTTCGATGTCGGCATGTTAACGACCCGGGAGGTAAGAGGGCCGACCATTAACTTTCGGCCTAGTAACGTCCCATTAACTTAATGGGACCACTAAAGTTCGTTCATGTCTTTAGGCCAAATTAGATAATTTGAGCCCATTACGACGAGCAATTATGCACAGGACCAAAACCGATCAAGCAAAGGTACGGCATACAGGGAATAACGTTGCACATCCAGCATATATTACAGGAAATTACATCCACTGGGCAATCAAAGATTGATGCTAGTGCAAATAAATGAGCAGAACCTAACCATCTACAATGTCACAATCTGCAACCTCAGCACAGATGACGCCCATAAGCATGTGGGCAAGTTCTTGCTGCTTTGCTACACTGTCTCTGAAAACATTGATCAGTTGTTGTGTCACACGACTCTGCACCTCTGATTCATCCACCATTTCCATCATTGCTTCAGCCATTAATTGGTTCACAAACATACATTTATTCCGTTGCATTCGAGACAGAGGATACTGAACAGATTCAGATGGCGGTTTTGGCAGGCTTGTATTATTGATAGTGGAGAGTGTCTTGACCACTGCATCATAACATAAATTAGGACGGGAACCAAACAGATTAATCATGAGTTATTGCCATATTACCTGGCCTAGATTTACTGGAAAGAAACAATGGGGTTGCATTGCTGTTTTCAGAGTTTGTCTTCTTATCTTCAGCAGCCTGCACAAAATTAACACACTAGCATTGATATCATTGGCCAAGTCAGATAATAGGAAAGCAACATTGACACAACGAACGTTTGGGCAACTAGCCTACACCAAATTAACACAATATGGCACAGCTATCATTAGCCAGGTAAGGTAATACGAAAGCAACATTGACACAATGAATGAATGGGCAGCCAGAGAAGCACTACAATTCAGTAATGTGCGTGATATGAGATAGTACATTCATGCAGCTCAGTATGCAAAACGACCAGGCAGTTTTCCTTACAAAAATCAACATTGGCGCCTTTAACATTTTGCTATAACTAATTTTAGATCAGATAAAGTTTAGATTCACGCCGATTAACAAAATACATGCTGATGTAAAAATATAGTGATATACAACAGGTACTTACATCAGCTTTGGAGCACAGAGAATTCCCGCAAGATATTTTCCTCGAATACGATCCCAATGGAGGAAGTCTTGTATCGTTTAATCTTATTTTCTAAAAGAGAGATGGGTAAGAAACATGTAGAAAATATGATCAAAATGCTATAAAATTTCATGATGCAAGGATACGCACACACTTCTTAGAATGGAGTTGACATTCTTTTGCTGGACTGGAGCGGACTAGTTCTTTGGCCACTGGAATCTGCTTATTATCAGTGGGAGTTGGGTTTGTCTGTGTTGGAGCAGTATCTATGAAAAATGGAGTTGGTTTATTATCTCCTGGCGTTTGGATCTTTTGCAAAGACCTGGTTTGTGTAACCCTTCAGATTCTAGCATAGCAGTCTTCCCCTTGCATGCCTTATATAGAAGAATGGTGATTCATTTATAAAACATGCTACATCAGAGATGGAATAGGTACTGAAGAATAGAAAGGCATGGCATATTAACATGTATTCCCTCCATCCAGAAATAAATGGATGGGTCTATGCGTATTTCAGTTCTAGATACATCCAGTTTTATCCATTTCTACGACATTTAATCTGGACGGAGGGAGTATGATGTAAGAGCTAGGGATACGACAGGACAACACAGTAAAAAAACACTGAAAAACCCCACTGCAGAACCAAAGTATTCAAACCGACTGATATGAGATAGTACACTCATGCAGCTCAGGATGCAAAACTACCAGGCAGTTTTCCTTGCAAAAATCAACATTGTGGCCTTTAATCGTACATTTTGCTACAACTAAATTTAGATCAGATAAAGGTTGGATTCACGCCGATTAACAAAATACATGCTGATGTAAAAATATAGTGATATACAACAGGTACTTACATCTACATTGGAGCATAGAGAATTCCTGCAAGAATCTTTCCTCATAAATGATACCATTGCAGAAATTCTTCTATCTGTTAAGCTTATTTTCTAAAAGAGAGATGGGTAAGAAACATGTAGAAAATATGATCAGCATTCTATAAAATTTCATGATGCAAGGATACGCACACGCTTCTTAGAATTGAGTTGACATGTTTTTGCTGGACTGAAGCGGACTAGTTCTTTGGCCACTGGAATCTGCTTATTATCAGTAGGAGTTGGGTCTCTCTGTGCTGGAGCAGTATCTATAAAAACTGGAGTTGGTTTATTATCTCCTGGCGTTTGGATCTTTTGCAAAGGCCTTGTTTGTAACCCTTCAGATTCTAACATAGTCATCTTCCCCTTGCATGCCTTGTATAGAAGAATGGTGCTTTAATTATAAAACATGCGATGACAGAGAGATGGAATAGGTACTGAAGAATAGAAAGTCATGACATATTGACACGTATTCCCTCCATCCGGAAAAAAATGGATGGGTCTAGGCGTATTTCAGTTCTAGATACATCCTTTTTATCCATTTCGGCAACATGTAATCCAGACGGAGGGAGTATGGTGTAAGAGCTAGGGATACGACAGGACAACACAGCAAAAAAACACTAGTTGAATGTAAAATTGTATGGTAGCAGAATACGTACAGAAATAACTAAGGCAACATACACGTGTATGATTGGGAAAATAAGATGGCATTGCAACAGAGCACTAGAACAGCACTTCAATGTAAAAAACATGGTATGGTAGACAGATGAAGTACATACTGATGAATAACAATGCATAATATATTCAGAAGCATGATGTCCAAATTAAGCAGATGGCATTGCGATAGAGTAGAATGACAGTACTTGAATTTGAAAATATGTTATCACGAATGGAATAGGTACTGAAAAACAGGAAGGCGTGACATATTTTACATGCATGATCAGCATGCTAAGCACATGGCATTGCAACAGAGTAGATACACTCCATGACATTATATGCATGTTGTACCCATATCACAGGCCAAGTTAGAGCAAGGACCTTGTGGGGTGAAGAGGATTCATCATCTTTCTGCAAGTCTTCTGAAGAACTGCCTTTACATGTTCCATCATATTGGGTATCATTGACATCAAGTTTATTGGCCTTTACATTGCTCCGTGAGGTTCTTGTGGATATATCAGTGTGTGCAATTATATCTGACATGCATGGAAGACAACTAGTAGTTAGATTTATGTAATGAGTGCCTGTAGGAGACGACATAAATAGTAGGACTGGGGTTAACTAGCAGCAACAGGTCTCATAAACTAAAGGGAGAACACAGATGAAAGCTACATAATATGTATCATTTGTACTCAAGATTAACTAGATGGCACACAAAAGTATTAAAGAACAACATAGGTAATCCTAGAAGTGGTATAATACTATAATCACCAGCCTGTGGGATAGCATTGGTTTCTGGATGATAACTATGGAACAGCGTTACCTAAAGAACAAGTACCTTAGCTGAACTATGGAACAACGTTAACTCCTGAACAAGACCCGTAAGAGATCAACATGAATATACAGTGAAATGTGATGATCTATTTTCCATGCTTAGATGAATAACAAAGCCATAAATGTTGCACACAAGTAAGATGAGAGTACAACCTATCTGGCCGCCATCCATAGGAGTGAGCATCATGTGCTGACTTGTCGATGGCCCTGCGGTTGTTGTGGTTGTCCATGTCGGGCACGTGCATTCGATGCAGGGAACTGTTGTGTGGGGACTATAGCTCCCTTCTGGTGTATGCTTCCCTTGTTGGAGCAGCTGCGGTGAGTCAGAAGATGGTGTGTCTGAAGATGCAGATAACGCATAATGTTAAGAACGACATATCTCTTTGATCTGAAGAAATACACTAAGAGATCAACAGCAAGGTATGAGAGTGGTCACACGTCTGTTGACTAAAGACTAAATTGGGGTCACACGATTTTATTTTATTTTGGTACTGTCCGATCTACGCCGGATGGCTGGCCGTCTTGTGCCTCCCGGTTGACACTGTTCGGAATCTTCCCCGAAGAGCCAGCGACCAACGGCAGAGCAGCCTGCCTCTGCCGTCCGTGGCCCTGGCCAAAACCCCGCTCCCCGCCCCACCGCACTGCCGTGGTTGCGCCGCCCCCGGGCCAATCCACAAAGACTCCCCGTCATCCAGATCCGGCCGCGGCAGTACCTTCAACCCACGCAACTCTAAAAGATAGCCATCTAAGCGCTGCTTCCGCGGCGAACTTGCGGCCCCGCACCCTTACATTAGACACCAGCCAACCGGCAGCCTAGGAGCTCCGCCGCCTCGAGGGGTGCTGCTTCCCATTAGGAATAGATTGGCCCAGAATAAAAATTCAGACAACTGACGCCTAAATAAAGTGATTTGAGATGAGGGTGCGACCTATCTTGTGGCATGGTGAAGTAGGCAGGTCCAGCTGCCGAGTCGGTGAGGCCGGCGCGGTTGCGGTGGCGACCGGCGGCAGAGAAAGAGCGATGTCGTGACGGTCGACGGATACGCGGAAGCAGCGCCAGGACTCTATACGGATCCGAAGTTGTAGACGCTCCGGCGCCGTGAACAACAGCGGGGGTGAATCGGCTCCGGTATGGTTCACGCGGCCGTCGTCAAGGCAGCACCAGCAGCACGGAGTAAGAGGCACACATCCCAGTGCACGATGGCAAATGGACAGCGTCTCCGGCATTAGGGAGGAGGGCGGCTGTGAAATTGGTGCGGTGGAGGCGCCATGGAGGTGGGGCTGAGGTTTCGTGGCTCGGGAGAAGGGGGCTTCCCAGGGAGAAGGTGATTTGGCACCCATGAGGTATGAATGGGGGCGGGCGGGGGGGAATTGGGAGGGGAGTGGAACCATGTCTTACGGACGCATTTGTCTGAAATGTGAGGGGGAGTTACAGTTCTACCCTTGCCTATAGGCTTCTCGGCTTGGGTCTGTGTACTGAGGGTCGGGGATAGTAAAGTAACTTTGCTTCTCCCCAAATAGTGGGCGGGAGCGATTTCGGGCGAGGAGGGCGTGTTTTGAACTATAGTGGGCGCGAGCGATTTCGGGCGAGGAGAGCGTGTTTTGAAATAGTGGGCGCGAGCTATTTCGGGCGAGGAGAGCGTGTTTTGCCGACCATGGTTTATGAATTATTTGGCACATGTCATTTCGGCCGAGGAGAAGGCGCGCTTGGATGAAGTTACGAACCTACCCTCGATGTACAATGGGCCAATTTATGTGTGTCCCACATAGGACGGTAATTTCGCGTCTCCCATTTATTTGCTCGGGCGAATTCCACCGAGCAGAGAGGATGTTTAACGGTTCATTCAAATTTTGGGAGAATGAGCATCCACGTCTAACTTACCAAGTCAATTCGGATCAAATTTTGAAATACTAGCTTGCCACTTCTTTTTTAGATGGAGAGATGATGCTCGGGAGTAATGTGTTTTTACATGCTCGTTGCTAGCGATTTACTATATGACAAATAGTTGACCCACTCAAAAACGTGAATCAAACCCAAAATGAAATATCTCGATTCAATGAAATAGCTCGTTCAGTAGGTCAAAATAGTGAACTAAGTCCAAAATTGAACACCTCAATCGAGTAGCATGTTGTACAGTATTATAGTACTCCATGAACATGTTGAAAGTCAAATTAATGAACTTGTTTGATATACGCATATATCCATTCATGTGTGGATTGCAGACAACATATTCTCCAGTTTAAATATTTGAATGCAAGTTTATATCGAAACATGGTTTATTTTAGTCTTTGATGCATAAAACGCGACCTCCCCCTCTCCCGGACTCTTGTTCTCTCTCTCTCTCTCTCTCTCTCTCTGACAATCTTCAATTCTGTCGCACGCATCTGACACAAAAACCTTGTTGGTCCCTCTCCCTTTCTCTCCATCTCTCTCTCTCTTTGTGTGTGTGGGGGGGGGGGGTCTTTCTAGTTCACATGCATATATACACCATCTATAGGTCTCTCTCGCACACTATGTATGATACTCTAGCTAGTCCAAACTAGATATCTTCGGTGCAGTCATCGTACGCACACAAATTCCTTGGCTCTTTGCCCGTAACTCTCTCACGCACCACTATGTTGTCTCGGAGCTCTTCCCCCCTCTCTCAAACTCTCCATCCACCTGGGTCACACATACACATGCATATCTCACTCACACTCGATAGGCCCATCTAAAACTCTATCTCTCCCCCTCGCTCTCTCTCCATCTCACACGCGCACACACACAATCTCATGCCCAGCTAGCCAAGTATGATGGTCTCTCACTCAATTGTAGGCACACACAGTCCCCCCTATATGTATATGACTAGCTAATCTTAGTCTCCATCACAAACATGTGCATGGTCTATCTTGATTTCTCTCGGGGCATCTTTCTATCGCGCACACACTCCCTCGATCTCCCACCCATATAGTCCCCTCACGATCTCGACGGGATCTCTCTATCACAAACACACCCTCTATCCCTCCCCATGCGTCCATGCCATCCATGTGTCCCTCTCGACCTTTGTTCCTTGTTGGACAGACCTCTATTGGACATGTGCAACAGGGGTGTCTCTCTCCGTTGCAAACAATCACACACTGCTACCTCTTTTAGCACTGCGTTGGTTTTCCCCGAAGAGGAAGGGATGATGTAGCAAAGTAGCGTAAGTATTTCCCTCAGTTTTTGAGAACCAAGGTATCAATCTAGTAGGAGGCTACACGCGAGTCCCTCGCACCTGCACAAAACAAATAAATCCTTGCAACCAACGCAAATAGGGGTTGTCAATCCCTATAGGGCCACTTACGAGAGTGAGATCTGATAGATATGATAAGATAATATTTTTGGTATTTTTATGATAAAGATGCAAAGTAAAATAAAGGCAAAGTAAATAACTAAGTATTAGGAGATTGATATGATAAAGATAGACCTGGGGGCCATAGGTTTCACTAGTGGCTTCTCTCGAGAGTATAAGTATTCTACAGTGGGTGAACAAATTACTGTTGAGCAATTGACAGAATTGAGCATAGTTATGAGAATATCTAGGTATGATCATGTATATAGGCATCACGTCCGAGACAAGTAGACCGACTCCTGCCTGCATCTGCTACTATTACTCCACTCATCGACCGCTATCCAGCATGCATCTAGAGTATTAAGTAAAAACAGAGTAACGCCTTAAGCAAGATGACATGATGTAGAGGGATAGACTCATGCAATATGAAGAAAACACCATCTTGTTATCCTTGATGGCAACAATACAATACGTGCCTTGCTGCCCTTACTGTCACCGGGAAAGGACACCGCAAGATTGAACCCAAAGCTAAGCACTTCTCCCATTGCAAGAAAGATCAATCTAGTAGGCCAAACCAAACTGATAATTCGAAGAGACTTGCAAAGATAACCAATCATACATAAAAGAATTCAGAGAAGATTCAAATATTATTCATAGATAGACTTGATCATGAACCCACAATTCATCGGTCTCAACAAACACACCGCAAAAAGAAGATTACATCGAATAGTTCTCCACAAGAGAGGGAGAGAACATTGTATTGAGATCCAAAAAGAGAAAAGAAGCCATCTAGCTACTAACTATGGACCCGTAGGTCTGAGGTAAACTACTCACACTTCATCGGAAGGGCTATGGTGTTGATGTGGAAGCCCTCCGTGATCGATGCCCCCTCCGGCGGAGCTCCGGAACAGGCCCCAAGATGGGATCTCATGGATACAAAAAGTTACGGCGGTGGAATTAGGGTTTTGGCTCCGTATCTAATCGTTTGGGGGTACATGGGTATTTATAGGAGGAAGAAGTACGTCGGTGGAGCAACGGGGGGGCCACGAGGGTGGGGGGCGCGCCTGGTAGGGTAGGGCGCGCCCCCTACCTCGTGGCCTCCTGTTACGTGCATTGGCGTAGGGTCCAAGTCTCCTGAGTTGTATTCGATGAGAAAATCACGTTCCCGAAGGTTTCATTCCGTTTGGACTCCGTTTGATATTCCCATACGTGCATGCTATGGGAATAACAAACTTAAACACAAGTATTTCTCAAATTCATAACCACTCAACTAGCAGGACTCTAATATCACCATCTCCATATCTCAAAATAATTATCAAGTATCAAACTTCTCATAGTATTCAACACACTCATAAGAAAATTTTATTATATCCCTCTTGGATGCCCATCATATTAGGACTAAATTCATAACCAAATCAAATTACCATGCTGTTTTAAAGACTCTCAAAATAATATAAGTGAAGCATGAGAGTTAATCTATCTCTACAAAATAAAACCACCACCGTGCTCTAAAAAGATATAAGTGAAGCACTAGAGCAAATGACAAACTACCCCGAAAGATATAAGCAAAGATCAATGAGTAGTCGAATAATTATGCAACTATGTGAAGACTCTCTAACATTTAAGGATTTCAGATCTTGATACTCTATTCAAACAGCAAGCAAAACAAAATAAATTGACGCTCCAAGCAAAACACATATCATGTGGTGAATAAAAATATAGCTCCAAGTAAAGTTACCGATGAATGAAAACGAAAGAGGGGACGCCTTCCGGGGCATCCCCAAGCTTAGGCTCTTGGCTAACCTTGAATATTACCTTGGGGTGCCTTGGGCATCCCCAAGCTTAGGCTCTTTCCACTCCTTATTCCATAGTCCATCGAATCCTTACCCAAAACTTGAAAACTTCACAACACAAAACTTAACAGAAAACTCGTAAGCTCCGTTAGTATAAGAAGTAAATCACCACTTCAAGGTACTGTAATGAACTCATTATTTATTTATATTGGTGTTAAACCTACTGTATTCCAACTTCTCTATGGTTTATAAACTATTTTACTAGCCATAGATTCATCAAAATAAGTAAACAACACAATGAAAACAGAATCTGTCAAAAACAGAACAGTCTGTAGTAATCTGGATCAACCGTATACTTATGGAACTCATAAAATTCTCAAATAAATTTATGGACCTGAGTAATTTATCTATTAATCATCTGCAAAAAGAATTAACTAAATAGAACTCCCCAAATAAAAATGGAAGCAATTCTCGTGAGCGCTAAAGTTTCTGTTTTTTACAGCATGATCACAAAGACTTCCCCCAAATCTTCCCAAAGATTCTGCTTGGCACAAACACTAATTAAAAGCATTAAACCACATCTAAAAAGAGGCTATATGAATTATTTATTAATAAACAGGAACAAAAGCAAGGAACAAAAATAAAGTTGGTTTGCCTCCCAACAAGCGCTATCGTTTAACGCCCCTAACTAGGCATGATGATTTCAACGATGCTCACATAAAAGATAAGAATTAAAACATAAAGAGAGCATCATGAAGAATATGACTAGCACATTTAAGTCTAACATACTTCCTATGCATAGGGATTTTGTGAGAAAACAACTTTTGGGAACAAGAATCAACTTGCATAGGAAGGTAAAACAAGGATAACTTCAAAATTTTAAGCACATAGAGAGGAAACTTGATATTATTGCAATTCCTACAAGCATATATTCCTCCCTCATAATAATTTTCAATATAATAATGAATGAATTCGACAATATAACAAGCACCTAAAGCATTCTTTTCATGATCTACAAGCATATAATTTTTATTACTCTCCACATAAGCAAAATTCTTCTCATTCGGAATAGTGGGAGTACCATAAGAAACTCGAATACTATAAATTGTTTCCATATTAAAAGAGTAATGTTCAGAAAAAGGGGAATCATAATCATGATAAGTTTTATAAATATAATCATCACTACTTTTTATAGCATATGTATCATCACAATAATCATCATAAGTAGGAGGCATGCTATCATCATTAAAAATTTGCATATCAAAACTTGGGACACTAAAAATATCATCTTCATTAATCATAGCTTCCCCAAGCTTGGGACAAACATTAATTGCAGCAAATATATTCTTAAAAACATCATCTTCATCAAACATAGCATCCCCAAGCTTGGGCCTTTTCATATCATAAGCATAATCACTCTCATAAGTAATAGTATGGATAGCACCAATAGTATAGCAATTATCATATTCTTCCAAGCAAGTGCCAAAAAGATTTTCAAGATCATAAGAAGTATCATTATTTTCCACAATCATATTTTCATGAGGCACAATAGTAATAGGAGCAGCATTATTTTGGAGAGATATCTTTTTTACCTCTCTTCCTTTTTCTTTTCTTCTTCTTCACCACATCATGTGTGGGTTCAATCCTCTTTTTGGAGCTCCTTATTGATGAGATTGGTTGAATAGAAAGCTCCTCCTCATTACCTGATTCATCATAAGAAATAATAGGAGGGTATTGGGAAGTCTCTTCCCTTTCGTTAGTACTCTCCTCATATTCTATTTGTTTTCTTTTCTTTATGAAGTTGGCAATATAAGGATTTTCAATACAATTCACCGCACAATACATATAAATTTCCTCTAGATCAAATCCAAGAAGTTTATAACGGGAAAATTCTGGAAGATAATTAGTTATACGTTTCATTTCTTCATAACCCATAAGCAAACTAAGTTCATTATGATGTGCAAGGGAAATCAAGTCATCACAATTTTTGGACACGATACAATCATGAAACAATTTGCATTGGGTATTGAAATGATCATGTTCATTGAAAATCTCACAAGTATGGCCAATATAATTTAAATTTTCAGCACATTCATCTAGCCTTTCTTGCAACAGTTTAGTTTCTAAGTACTTATGCCTCTTGCAATATCTATCTTCCCTATTTGGTGTGTGCGTACAAACCCAATGCACTCCACAAAAATTGACATGTTTATAGGAGACATTTTCATCATAACTAGTGCAATCATCATTAGTATCATGGATATTGAAAGAATTCGTACTAACAATATTGCAATCATGCTCATCATTCACATATTTAGTGCCAAATATTTTATAGATTTGTTCTTCTAGCACTTGAGCACAATTTTCCTTTCCATCATACTTACGAAAGATATTAAAAAGGTGAAGCGTATGAGACAAACTCAATTCCATTTTTTTGTAGTTTTCTTTTATAAACTAAACTAGTGCTAAAACAAGAAACAAAAAGATTCGATTGCAAGATCTAAAGATATACCTTCAAGTGCTAACCTCCCTGGCAACGGCGCCAGAAATCCTTCTTGCTACCTCTTTTAGCATTGCGTTGGTTTTCCCCGCAGAGGAAGGGATGATGCAGCAAAGTAGCGTAAGTATTTCCCTCAGTTTTTGAGAACCAAGGTATCAATCCAGTAGGAGGCTACGCGCGAGTCCCTCACACCTGCACGAAACAAATAAATCCTCGCAACCAACGCAAATAGGGGTTGTCAATCCCTATAGGGCCACTTACGAGAGTGAGATCTGATAGATATGATAAGATAATATTTTTGGTATTTTTATGACAAAGATGCAAAATAAAATAAAGGCAAAGTAAATAACTAAGTAGTAGGAGATTGATATGATAAAGATAGACCCGGGGGCCATAGGTTTCACTAGTGGCTTCTCTCGAGAGCATAAGTATTCTACGGTGGGTGAACAAATTACTGTTGAGCAATTGACAGTATTGAGCATAGTTATGAGAATATCTAGGTATGATCATGTATATAGGCATCACGTCCGAGACAAGTAGACCGACTCCTGCCTGCATCTACTACTATTACTCCACTCATCGACCGCTATCCATCATGCATCTAGAGTATTAAGTAAAAACAGAGTAATGCCTTAAGCAAGATGACATGATGTAGAGGGATAGACTCATGCAATATGAAGAAAACCCCATCTTGTTGTCCTCGATGGCAACAATACAATACGTGCCTTGCTGCCCTTACTGTCACCGGGAAAGGACACCGCAAGATTGAACCCAAAGCTAAGCACTTCTCCCATTGCAAGAAAGATCAATCTAGTAGGCCAAACCAAACTGATAATTCGAAGAGACTTGCAAAGATAACCAATCATACATAAAAGAATTCAGAGAAGATTCAAATATTATTCATAGATAGACTTGATCATGAACCCACAATTCATCGGTCTCAACAAACACACCGCAAAAAGAAGATTACATCGAATAGTTCTCCACAAGAGAGGGGGAGAACATTGTATTGAGATCCAAAAAGAGAGAAGAAGCCATCTAGCTACTAACTATGGACCCGTAGGTCTGAGGTAAACTACTCACACTTCATTGGAAGGGCTATGGTGTTGATGTAGAAGCCCTCCGTGATCGATGCCCCCTCCGGCAGAGCTCCGGAATAGGCCCCAAGATGGGATCTCGTGGATATAGAAAGTTACGGCGGTGGAATCAGGGTTTTGGCTCCGTATCTGATCGTTTGGGGTACGTGGGTATATATAGGAGGAAGAAGTACGTCGGTGGAGCAACGGGGGGGCCACGAGGGTGGGGGTGCGCCTGGTAGGGTAGGGCGCGTCCCCCTACCTCGTGGCCTCCTGTTACGTGCCTTGACGTAGGGTCCAAGTCTCCTGAGTTGTATTCGATGAGAAAATCACGTTCCGGAAGGTTTCATTCCGTTTGGACTCCGTTTGATATTCCTTTTCTTCGAAACCCTAAAACAGGCAAAAACAGCAATTCTGGGCTGGGCCTCCGGTTAATAGGTTAGTCCCAAAAATAATATAAAAGTGGATAATAAAGCCCAATAATGTCCAAAACAGTAGATAATATAGCATGGAGCAATCAAAAATTATAGATACGTTGGAGACATATCACACACTAGCTATCTTCGTGTATCTCCTCGCCTCGCTTTTCCATCTCGGAGATGCATGCGTGATATGTTCGCATAAGAAATGAAAAAACACACTCTGTCTCTAATTTATCGTTTGTTGTCACTTTCTCTTTTACACACATACTCTTTTTGCACACTTACTCATTCTCCTTCACACGCACTTGATCTGTCTCGACTGAGGCACTCTCCTTGGTCCACAGCATATAGATTTATTGAAAAGTCAAGCATCACAAAGTTTGACCATGTACGTGGAGAAAAAGAATTACATCTAGTACGGCAAACATATACCATTAGATTCACCATGAGATGTAGTTTTGTATGATGTATCTTTGGTATTGTAGATATAAATAACATTTGCGTAAACCTGATCAAAGTTTCCAAAGTTTGACTTCTAAAAATTTTACATGCACTGCATTATCGAGCGGATGGAATATATCTTTCCCCCTCTCAGCTATCTGACGCACCACTCAGCCTTATCGGGGCTCCTCGATCTCTCTCAAACTTTATTGGTCCGTTTGGTTCGTGACCTGACCCTCATGCCTTGATGGGCGGTACTGCCTGGTGTGGACGTGAGATGTAAAATATTTCTGCCTGGCCAGGCTTGTGTGGTGCTGAAGTGTTTGGTTCATGCCTGGGCCAGGCAAAGCATCAACGTCTCATTAATCAATCCATGCATCAATTATTTAATGCTAATATCCATCCATGTTGCTGTTAGCCTCGTGGCCACACAACCAGGCACGGCCAGGCGTTCGAAATTGGTCGCCTGGGCCAGGCTACTTGCAGTGTCTGGAGTTCAGCCAGGCTAATTAAAGTGCAAGGGAACCCAGGCCAGGCGGGCTTTCTTTTTCACAGGGTAGCAACCAAACAAGCGTGCATGAAATCCAGCCACAACCCCAGGCCAGGCAAAAAGATGCTCAGGACGCAAGCCAAACTGGCCTTATATCTCCCTGGTTCACACATACACATGTCTTGCTCGCGCTATACATATAGACCCATCCACACTCTCCGCCCTTGTTCTCTCTCCATGTGACACGCACCCCCTAAGTACCATAATCCCTCACTCCATCATAGGTGCAAGCACTCCCCCCTCCTAAGTATGATTATCTCTTACTAGCCATCCAGAACACACGTATTGTCTCCTTCCATCCATACGTCTATGTTGATATCTCTCGGGGCATCTTCTATCGCGCACACACCTTGTCACTCGATCTCTGACCCATGTAGTCCCATCACGATCTCCAGGGGATCTCTCTATGACAAATATACACTCTCTCCTCCCCATGTCTGCATTTTCTCCGTACGTCTCTCTCGACCTCTCTCCCTTGTTTGTCAGACCCCTCTTGGCCACGTGCTAGGGGTCTTGCTCTCTCGGTTCCAAACAACCACACACTATCTCCTCACCTTGCCTCCGTTGACAAAGATGCATGTGTGATATGTTTGTGTAAGACACGCACGCTTTTTCTCTACTTTTATCATGTGTTGTCCATGTCTCTTTCACACACGCGCACACACTTTTTCACTCTCTCTGTCTCTCTCTCTCTAGTTAGGGACTCTGTCACGTCCATAAGCATATGGATGCTTTGAAAAGTCAAACCTCAGAAAAGTTTCACCAGGTATATGTGGAGAAAAACATTTACATCTGGAAAGTCATTAGATTCATCACAACATGTACTTACTTCGTACTATAATTTATCTTTGGTATTGTAGATATAAGTAATTTCTTTATAAACTTGGTCAAAGTTTCAAAAGTTTTACTTACAAAAATGTTGGAACTACATTATCGAATAGAGGGAGTAGCTCTTTCTCTCTCTCTGCTATCTCTCACGGGCCTCCCCTCTCACTCGAACTCTCTATACCAACGGATTATACGCTCACGGTGTCAGTGTATAGCTCTGTATATTGTTTATTTGACCGGTCAACCAATCCACATGCTGCCTTGTCAGCTCGTGTTATGTATCTTCGTGTGCTAGCCCATGTGGCAGTGAGTGAAAATAAGTAAACTAGAGGCCCATCTGACACGCGGTGAAGTAAACAAAGTTGAAAGCACTCGGGGTAGCATCCCGCACGCTAGTAAATTGAGGGCGCATTGAGGACAAACTTCTTGTGCGCGAAGGACGCACTCGCGCACAATTCACCACTGCGCGGCAGCATGCACAGAAGGACGCACTCGCGCACACCCAGCACACAACACACACCAGCACACGTGTACACCGGCGTCGCCGTCGGTTGAGATGGACGGCGAGGCAGCCAACAAACGGAGGCGGCTCGAGCCAAAACCGCATCCGGCGAGCCTGGACTTCATCAGCAGCCTCCCTGATGACATGCTGCTCGTCATCATCGGCCTCCTCCCCACAAAATCTGCAGTGCGGACCGCCCTGCTCTCCCGGCGGTGGCGCCCCCTCTGGCGCTGCGTCCCCCTCAACCTCACCATCGAGAGCTGCCTCTACGACGGGGATTGCAAACGCATTACCGCAGTCTCCAAGACCCTTTCATCACAACTTGTAATATTGTCGTGTCCTATTCCTGCGTTTTCAAAATCCTGCGAATCAAACAGGTCCTAAGTTGGTGATGATGTTGTACCTCCCATATTTCACCAATAGCCGTCGGATCTAGATCTAACGCATACAAACCAAGCTTCTCCATTTTTGCAAAAAGATGCACGCACTTGTTCCCTATTTACAAACAACTCCTTGTCTGTCACAATCAGCCTTATCTCCTCCCCACCACATCTAGAAGGCCGTGGAAAAATCTGGCGTGATGGTCGCTGCCGGAGCCGTCCACCCCCAATCTTGGTGTTCCGTGCAATGCACGGGCATCTATGCATGGGAAATTATGTCGAACGGGGCTAGTTGTAAGCAGGCTAGCTCTACAGCCATGATGATAGTTACTGCAGACGGTGAGGCTGACTATGGTATGCCGAACACGATGCCTATACTCAGGTGTCATCTCCGGCGCAGGGTCTTGTCACTTCACTGTGAGGAGCAGCACATAATAATTTGACCAACGGGTAGTACAGTGCTAGTACTCCTACTACTACATTGGTAGTACTACTACTAGTACTAGTAGCACCACCGTCTAGATTTAGGAGTACTACCACGTCCATCTGGATTTTAGTATTTGACTAGCAATATCTAGTAATGCATGTCACAAAAAACGTACTACTCCCTTTGTAAATAAATACATGGTGTTTTATTCCTATCAGCGAGAGAACTTAATGTTTTTTGCTAACAAGAGTACTAATAGGATTACATGCAATGAACTAAACACTGCATGTCATGTTTGGTAGTCTCAAGTCATTGAAAGCATGCACGGCCCACATCTCTCATTGGTTGATATGTCACGAAATAAGAAACAAGGAGGGAGTTAATGCACCGTGCCTAAGTATTTTGGGATTATTTGGTTTTAGTAAGGTGACTTACACAATAGTTTTGTTTACATGCATTAAAATTTTATTAGTTAAATCAAAGGTCAAAACTTGGCGCAAAATGCAAAGGGGACCAATAAACCAGTAAACATCAAACTTCTCTCGTTTGGCCCCAACTAGAGGTCCGGTGAGATGACTATACTACACCGGCACGGAGGGGACGCAGCTTCATTGACTTACGGCAACTGCATTTGGGTGAATGACACATGGGCCTAGGGGGTGGCTGGCCCACCTATCATACAGCCAAAGGCAGGTGCAGTAGAGGGCCGAGGAGTAGTACGAAATCCTACGCACCTACGCATGCTAACCAAGGGCAAGAGTGATCACTCGAATCGCAAGATCAGTTGACTAGAAGCTAAGCTAGACCCATGGAGGGGATGAGCACGAGCATCAGCCGGCTGTGCCAGATGGTCCACGACGCCGGCCTGCGGCCCAGCACCGAGGAACGTCTCCAGGTAGTATTGCTTGAGGCCGCCAGGGCGAGGGGCTGCTTGGACGACAGCTTCATCTCCTTGTTTGACGAGGTCCTCGTCGGTTTCCTCGACAAGTTCACCGTCGTCAAGAAGCTTGTGGACGACTTTGACATAAGCCTCCATCCAACGCGCCCAGGCTCTGCGATGCCGGCCACCCTCAACGGCCACTACAATGACAACCTCTTCGACGCACTGGTGGCCCTGCGACTGCCCGCTGTCACGCCGGAGAATGTCCACCTCGAGGTCGCGCTCGCTGCGCAGCGCCTGGCGTAGCAAGACACCATGGACATAATCACCCACGTCTACGCGCAAATCGTCCACAAGGACTACTACATGCAAGAGGAGGACGATAGGACGCTGGCCTTCTTGGACTGCAGGGCAACCTTGGACGGCACTGTTCAGAAGCACGTTGAGCTCGCCGCCAACGCCGCTGCTCCTCACACGTCGGTTGGTGACCCGGCGCACTAGGGCGTGAGGATGTCGTTGATGGATCCGTATTTATTTTTATCTTTCCGTCAAATCCATGTAGTAGTATGATACTATAGTAATTATCTTACCTTTCGCATCAACTTCATAATTTTCGTACGTACTCCATGCATGAACGGCGCCAGAACCAAACTTCTCATTACTCTAGGCAAAATCTATATTTTCTATCTATCGGTCGCGCCATGGAGCAGAACCAAATTTTACAAGTTACGAGTTCAAAAGGAAAAGCCTGCCGTGTTCGCGTCGCACCCCCACACGGTTGGTCCGGCATGCCGCTCAAGAGGGAATGCGTGCGGTGTTGCATTTTCACTTACAAGTGGGACCGCGGTTGAGCAACCCGACTATCGGCAAACCCCCACCCCGCCCACCGCGCGATGGCTGAGAAAACAGGAGGGGGAAGAGATGGTTGTAGCACGGACTCCAAGAAAATTGGTGTCGGATGGGACTCGTGTGGGTGGCGTGTGTCGTACTGCTAGACATGAATGCTAGTTATGGCCCATGCCACCCCACTATATCGAGCCTATATCGAGGTACGTAGAACAAATTTCGTGCAGTCCATGCTCAGCCCTCCTCTATCTCTCTTCTCAGCCAGCCAGCGGACGCGCGGAGCCCATCGTTTGTTTGCTCACATGCGGCCCCACATGTCAGTGAAAACGCAAGAGGGCCCACTGAACCTGCACATCTTTCACCTCGACGTGTTGGTGATGAAAAACAAATCCAATAAAGATCTTCGGTGGCCGCTTTTGGAGTTACTCAAGAGTAGTATGATTCTATTTACAGTTTAACCCAAGATGCATATCTCGTGGCTTCAACTACCACTCTATTTTCTTTCATGACACGACCTGGATGCTGGATGTCCCACGTGTCGGCAAAAGGAGGATGAACCCGACCAAATCTTCGGTTGTGCTCTCGGATTAGACTAGTTGTGCTAACTTAAAAAATTTATTGTGTACTCCCTCCGTTCCAAAATACTTGACTTCCATTTGTACAAAAATGGATGTACCTATATACTAAAACATGTCTAGATACATATATATTTTGACAAATAGAAGGCATGTATTGTGCAACGGAGGGAGTAGAATGGATGCAAGTTTTTGTATTGGGAAGAAGAGTACATCCATATATTGATAGAGCGCAATTTAGTAGATGTTCTATCACTTTTAGCTAGCACAGAGGCTAGAGATGAGATTAGTTCACTTGTTGATACTCCTACTAGAATAGAGGCTAGACATGAGACTAGATGCGAGGAAGCAACGTCTACTTCTTTACACTCGAAGAAGAAAGAAGCACGCAAGATCGAGCCTTCGAAGATCAACAATGAATGCATCGAGAAGGAACCAATCCAAGTTACAGGAGTAGTAAAATGTATTCTTGTGGTTCTTGTTTTCTTTGGTCTTGCTTTTCTAGTCAAAATTATCATTGGAGTTCATGCAAAACGGAGGTCCATTTGGGGTCGTGCGTTTGAGTTGGCCTTACAAGTGGGACCGCAGTTAAGGAAACCGACTATCGACAAACCCCCACCTCGCCCGCCGCGCAATGGCTGAAGTTAGAGAAACAACGAGGTTGAAGAGATTGCTCTAGCACAGACTCCAAGAAATAATATGGTGTCAGATGGATGTCGTGGTGGTGGCGTGTGCCGTACTCCTCGACATGAATGCTTGTTCTGGCCCATGCCACCCTACTACTCCTACTACTTACTCCTACTATATAGTACTAGTATCGAGGATTCGAGGTGCTGGTTATGTACAGCGAACACATTAACATATGGCTACAACAAAAACACCCGCCCGACGCGCGAAGCATGTGAAGCTAGTACAAATAGTGTACTACTATTGTTGATTGGCCTCATCTGATAACCTGTTGCAATGCACGTACAATTATGTATTCAGAAAATATTTTTTTGCCTCGTCGCACCACTCACTGATGTCTACTACATAGCCTTCTTCTTGTAGACGTTGTTGGGCCTCCAAGTGCAGAGGTTTATAGGACAGTAGCAAATTTTCCTCAAATGGATGACCTAAGGTTTATCAATCCGTAGGAGGCGTAGGATGAAGATGGTCTCTCTCAAGCAACCCTGCAACCAAATAACAAAGAGTCTCTTGTGTCCCCAACACACCCAATACAATGGTAAATTGTATAGGTGCACTAGTTCGGCGAAGAGATGGTGATACAAGTGGTATATGGATAGTAGATACAGGTTTTAGTAATCTGAAAATATAAAAACAGCAAGGTAACTAATGATAAAAGTGAGCGTAAACAGTATTGCAATGCTAGGAAACAAGGCCTAGGGTTCATACTTTCACTAGTGCAAGTCCTCTCAACAATAATAACATAATAGGATCACATAACTATCCCTCAACATGCAACAAAGAGTCACTCCAAAGTCACTAATAGTGGAGAACGAACGAAGAGATTATGGTAGGGTACGAAACCACCTCAAAGTTATTCTTTCCAATCAATCTGTTGGGTTATTCCTATAAGTGTCACAAACAGCCCTAGAGTTCGTACTAGAATAACACCTTAAGACACAAATCAACCAAAACCCTAATGTCACCTAGATACTCCAATGTCACCTCAAGTATCCGTGGGTATGATTATACGATATGCATCACACAATCTCAGATTCATCTATTCAACCAACACATAGGACCTCAAAGAGTGCCCCAAAGTTCTACCGGAGAATCACGACGAAAACGTGTGCCAACCCCTATGCATAGGTTCATGGGCGGAACCCGCAAGTTGATCACCAAAACATACATCAAGTGAATCACGTGGTATCCCATTGTCACCACAGATACGCACGGCAAGACATACATCAAGTGTTCTCAATCTTTAAAGACTCAATCCGATAAGATTACTTCAAAGGGGAAACTCAATTCTTTACAAGAGAGTAGAGAGGGAGGAGAAACATAAGATCCAACTATAATAGCAAAGCTCGCGATACATCAAGATCATGCCAAATCAAGAACACGAGAGAGAGAGAGAGAGATCAAACACATAGCTACTGGTACATACCCTCAGCCCCGAGGGAGCACTACTCCCCCCTCGTCATGGAGAGCACCGGGATGATGAAGATGGCCACCAGAGAGGGATTGCCCCCTCCGGCGGGGTGCCGAAACGGTTCTAGATTGGCTTTCGGTGGCTACGGAGGCTTCTGGCGGCGGAACTCCCGATCTATTGTGCTTTTTGGAAGTTTTAGGATACGTAGGTATATATGGGTGAAAGAAGCATGTCGTTGGAACGAAGGGAGGGCCACGAGGCAGGGGGCGCGCCCCCCACCCTCGTGGGCACCTCCCTTCTTTCCTGACGTGCACTCCAAGCTTTTCCGGTGGCTTTCCTTCCAAAAATAACTTCTCCAGTTGATTTCGTTCCGTTTCGACTCCGTTTGATATTCTTTTTATTTGAAACACTGAAATAGGCAAAAAAAACAGCAAATCTGGGTTGGGCCTCCGGTTAATAGGTTAGTCCCAAAAATAATATAAAAGTGGATAATAAAGCCCAATATTGTCTAAAACAGTAGATAATATAGCATGGAGCAATCAAAAATTATAGATACGTTGGAGACGTATCAAGCATCCCCAAGCTTAATTCCTGCTCGTCCTCGAGTAGGTAAATGATAAAAACAGAATTTTTGATGCGAAGTGCTACTTGGCATAATTTCAATGTAATTCTTCTTAATTGTGGTATGAATATTCAGATCCGAAATATTCAAGACAAAAGTTCATATTGACATAAAAATAATAATACTTCAAGCATACTAACTAAGCAATCATGTCTTCTCAAAATAACATGGCCAAAGAAAGTTCATCCCTACAAAATCATATAGTTTAGTGATGTTTCATTTTCATCACACAAGAATGCTCTCATCATGCACAACCCCGATGGCAAGCCAAGCAATTGTTTCATACGTTAGTAATCTCAAACCTATAAACTTTCACGCAATACATGAGCATGAGCCATGGATATAGCACTATGGGTGGAATAGAATAATAAGGGGTTATTGGAGAAGACAAAAAAGGAGAAAGTCTTGCATCAATGAGGCTAATCAATGGGCTATGGAGATGCCCACCGATTGATGTTAATGCAAGGAGTAGGGATTTCCATTCAACGGATGCACTAGAGCTATAAATGTATGAAAGCTCAACAAAAGAAACTAGTGGGTGTGCATCCAACTTGCTTGCTCACGAAGACCTAGGGCACTTGAGGAGGCCCATTGTTGGAATATACAAGCCAAGTTCTATAAGGAAAAATTCCCACTAGTATATGAAAGTGACAAAACAAGAGACTCTCTATCATAAAGATCATGGTGCTACTTTGAAGCACAAGTGTGGTAAAAGGATAGTAACATTGTCCCTTCTCTCTTTTTCTCTCATTTTTTCATTTGGCCTTTTCTTTTTTATGGCCTTTCTCTTTTTTTCCTCACTTGAGACAATGCTCTAATAATGATGATCATCACACTTCTATTTACTTACAACTCAAGAATTATAACTCGATACTTAGAACAAGATATGACTCTATATGAATGCCTCCGGTGGTGTACCGGGATATGCAATGACTCAAGAGTGACATGTATGGAAGTATTATGAATGGTGGCTTTGCCACAAATACGATGATCATGCAAAGCAATATTACAATGATGATGCATGTCATAATAAACGGAACGATGGAAAGTTGCATGGCAATATATCTCGGAATGGCTATGGAAATGCCATAATAGGTAGGTATGGTGGCTGTTTTGAGGAAGATATAAGGAGGTTTATGTGTGAAAGAGCGTATCAGGGGTTTGGATGCACCGGCGAAGTTTGCACCAACTCTCAGTGTGAGAAAGGGCAATGCACGGTACCGAAGAGGCTAGCAAGGATGGAAGGGTGAGAGTGCGTATAATCCATGGACTCAACGTTAGTCATAAAGAACTCACATACTTATTGCAAAAATCTACAAGTCATCAAAAACCTCGGCACTACACGCATGCTCCTAGGGGGATAGATTGGTAGGAAAAGACCATCGCTCGTCCCCGACCGCCACTCATAAGGAAGACAATTAAATAACACCTCATGTTTCAAATTTTTTACACAACGTTTACCATACGTGCATGCTACGGGACTTGCAAACTTCAACACAAGTATTTCTCAATTTCACAACTACTCAACTAGCACGACTTTGATATTATTACCTCCATATCTCAAAACAATCATGAAGCATCAAACTTCTCTTAGTATTCAACACACTCATAAGAAAGTTTGTACTAATCTTGAATACCTAGCATATTAGGATTATTTAAGAAAACTACCATGCTGTTTAGGACTCTCAAAATAATATAAGTGAAGCATGAGAGTTCATCTATTTCTACAAAATAGAACCACCACCGTGCTCTAAAAAGATATAAGTGAAGTACTAGAGCAAATGACAAACTACTCCGAAATATATAAGTGAAGATCAATGAGTAGTCGAATAATTATGCAACTATGTGAAGACTCTCTAAAATTTAATAATTTGAGATCTTGGTATTCTATTCAAACAGCAAGTAAAGCAAAATAAAATGATATTCTAAGAATGGCAAACATCATGTGAAGAAGCAAAAACTTAGGATCAACCGAAACTAACCGATAATTGTTGAAGAAGAAAGGTGGGATGCCAACCAGGGCATCCCCAAGCTTAGATGCTTGAGAATTCTTGAAATATTATCTTGGGGTGCCTTGGGCATCCCCAAGCTTGAGCTTTTGTCTCTCCTTAATTCCTCTCATATCAAGGTCTCCCTAAATCTCAAAAGCTTCATCCACACAAAACTCAATAAGGACTCGTGAGATAAGTTAGTATAAACCATTGCCAAAACCTTATCATACTCTAATGTAGAAAATCCCTAAAATTATTATTCAACATTGCATACTAAATGCCTATGCATATTTAATAGTCCTATCCTCAAATAGAAACATAAAAGAAGCAAACATATGCAAACAATGCAAACATAACAGCAATCTGCTTTAACAGGACAGTCTGTAAAGAATGCAGCAACATCCATACTTCCCTAGCTCCAAAAATTATGAAAGAAAATTCACACTGTAGTAAATTTATCAGAGCTTAATATGAAAAAGGTTTCAACATTTTATCACGTTCTGACTTTTCTAGGGAATTATTTCAACAACGGTAAACTTTCTGTTTTCAAACAGCAACATGTGGACTTCTAAAATAGGCATAGTGAAGGCTATCAATGCCACTTTTATTGAAATAAAAGATGCAAAACATTGTTATAAATAACAGCAATCAAATCCTAACAAAATAAATTGACGCTCCAAGCAAAACACATATCATGTGGTGAATAAAAATATAGCTCCAAGTAAAGTTACCGATGAACGAAGACGAAAGAGGGGATACCTTCCAGGGCATCCCCAAGCTTAGGCTCTTGGCTATCCTTTAATATTACCTTGGGGTGCCTTGGGCATCCCCAAGCTTAGGCTCTTGCCACTCCTTATTCCATAGTCCATCGAATCTTTACCCAAAACTTGAAAACTTCACAACACAAAACTTAACAGAAAACTCGTAAGCTCCGTTAGTATAAGAAAGCAAATCACCATCATAAGGTACTGTAATGAACTCATTATAAATTCATATTGGTGTAATATCTACTGTATTCAAACTTCTCTATGGTTCATACCCTCCGATACTACTCATAGATTCATCAAAATAAGCAAACAACACATAGAAAACAGAATCTGTCAAAAACAGAACAGTCTGTAGTAATATGGATCAAACGTATACTTCTGGAACTCATAAAATTCTCAAATAAATTTCTGGAGTTGAGGAATTTATCTATTAATCTTCTACAAAAAGAATTAACTAAATATCACTCTCCAAATAAAAATGGCAGCAATTCTCGTGAGCGCTAAAGTTTCTGTTTTTTACAGCATGATCAACAAGACTTTCCCCAAGTCTTCCCAAAGGTTCTACTTGGCACAAACACTAATTAAAAGCATAAAACCACATATAAACAGAGTCTAGATGAATTATTTATTACTAAACAGGAGCAAAAAGCAAGGAACAAAAGTAAAGTTGGGTTGCCTCCCAACAAGCGCTATCGTTTAACGCCCCTAGCTAGGCATGATGATTTCAATGATGCTCACATAAAGGATAAGAACTGAAACATAAAGAGAGCATCATGAAGAATATTACTAGCACATTTAAGTCTAACCCACTTCCTATGCATAGGGATTTTGCGAGCAAACAACTTATGGGAACGATAATCAACTAGCATAGGAAGGAAGAACAAGCATAACTTCAAAACTTTAAGCACATAGAGAGGAAACTTGATATTATTGCAATTCCTACAAGCATATATTCCTCCCTCGTAATAATTTTCAGTAGCATAATGAATGAATTCAAAAATATAACCAGAACCTAAAGCATTCTTTTCATGATCTACAAGCATAGAAAATTTACTACTCTCCACACAAGCAAAATTCTTCTCATGAATAATAGTGGGAGCAAACTCAACAAAATAACTATCATGTGATTGAAAATTAAGATCAAGATGACAAGTTTCATGGTTATCATTATTTTTTAAAGCATACGTGTCATCACAATAATCATCATAGATAGGAGGCATGCTTTCATCATAATAAATTTGCTCATCAAAACTTGGGGGACAAAAAATATCATCATCATCAAACATAGCTTCCCCAAGCTTATGGCTTTGCATATCATTAGCATCATGGATATTCAAGGAATTCATACTAACAACATTGCAATCATGCTCATCATTCAAATTTTTAGTGCCAAACATATAGATTTCTTCTTCTAGCACTTGAGCACAATTATCCTTTCCATCATACTCATGAAAGATATTAAAAAGGTGAAGCGTATGAGACAAACTCAATTCCATTTTTTTATAGTTTTCTTTCATAAACTAAACTAGTGATAAAACAAGAAACTAAAAGACTCGATTGCAAGATCTAAAGATATACCTTCAAGCGCTAACCTCCCCAACAACGGTGCCAGAAAAGAGCTTGATGTCTACTACACAACCTTCTTCTTGTAGACGTTGTTGGGCCTCCAAGTGCAGAGGTTTGTAGGACAGTAGCAAATTTCCCTCAAGTGGATGACCTAAGGTTTATCAATCCGTAGGAGGCGTAGGATGAAGATGGTCTCTCTCAAGCAACCCTGCAACCAAATAACAAAGAGTCTCTTGTGTCCCCAACACACCCAATACAATGGTAAATTGTATAGGTGCACTAGTTCGGCGAAGAGATGGTGATACAAGTGGTATATGGATAGTAGATAAAGGTTTTTGTAATCTGAAAATATAAAAACAGCAAGGTAACTAATGATAGAAGTGAGCGTAAATGGTATTGCAATGCTAGGATACAAGGCCTAGGGTTCATACTTTCACTAGTGCAAGTCCTCTCAACAATAATAACATAATTGGATCACATAACTATCCCTCAACATGCAACAAAGAGTCACTCCAAAGTCACTAATAGTGGAGAACGAACGAAGAGATTATGGTAGGGTATGAAACCACCTCAAAGTTATTCTTTCCAATCAATCTGTTGGGCTATTCCTATAAGTGTCACAAACAGCCCTAGAGTTCGTACTAGAATAACACCTTAAGACACAAATCAACCAAAACCCTAATGTCACCTAGATACTCCAATGTCACCTCAAGTATCCGTGGGTATGATTATACGATATGCATCACACAATCTCAGATTCATCTATTCAACCAACACATAGGACCTCAAAGAGTGCCCCAAAGTTCTACCGGAGAATCACGACGAAAACGTGTGCCAACCCCTATGAATAGGTTCATGGGTGGAACCCGCAAGTTGATCACCAAAACATACATCAAGTGAATCACGTGGTATCCCATTGTCACCACAGATACGCATGGCAAGACATACATCAAGTGTTCTCAATCTTTAAAGACTCAATCCGATAAGATTACTTCAAAGGGGAAACTCAATTCTTTACAAGAGAGTAGAGGGGGAGTAGAAACATAAGATCCAACTATGATAGCAAAGCTCGCGATACATCAAGATCGTGCCAAATCAAGAACACGAGAGAGAGAGATCAAACACATAGCTACTGGTACATACCCTCAGCCCCGAGGGAGAATACTCCCTCCTCGTCATGGAGAGCACCGGGATGATGAAGATGGCCACCGGAGAGGGATTGCCCCCTCCGGCAGGGTGCCGGAATGGTTCTAGATTGGCTTTCGGTGGCTACGGAGGCTTCTGGCGACAGAACTCCTGATATATTGTGCTTTTTGGAAGTTTTAGGATACGTAGGTATATATGGGTGAAAGAAGCACGTCGGTGGACCGAAGGGAGGGCCACGAGGCAGGGGGTGCGCCCCCACCCTCTTGGGCACCTCCCTTCTTTCCTGGCGTGCACTCCAAGCTTTTCCGGTGGCTTTCCTTCCAAAAATAACTTCTCCAGTTGATTTTGTTCCGTTTCGACTTCGTTTGATATTCCTTTTGTTCAAAACACTGAAATAGGCAAAAAAAACAGCAAATCTGGGCTGGGCCTCCGGTTAATAGGTTAGTCCCAAAAATAATATAAAAGTGGATAATAAAGCCCAATATTGTCTAAAATAGTAGATAATATAGCATGGAGCAATCAAAAGTTATAGATATGTTGGAGACGTATCACTCACTCAGAGAAGCGACTCGAAAGCCATTCATAAATTTAGTAAGTTTATCACAGGCATATCATTTTATTACATACAACAGGTCATCAACCCACATCGACAATGAGGATACATTATAAATACTAAAGTTTTCACCACACAACAAATAATAAGCAATGAAATGAACTTCAACTCAACCATTCCTCGGCGTTGGAAACGCTTGCTTTGAACCACAAGTGATTCTCTGGGACGGGCCATCGATTGTCGATCTGGAAACCAACGCAGGACTGATCATCCAGGCTGAAGCGGCCTACTATATCAGTACCAGGGTAGGGAACCACCCAAATGTCCGAGGTATAGACACAGTTGCTTCTCATAAATGGTACTAGTAATGTTGTGTCAACAGCAGTTGGATCGTCTTTCACCATCATCGGATAGTTTTGTCCAAGGAAGAGCGAGTTTTCTCCAAGACTATCAATTATGTACCAGGGAGAAGGAGTTGGCGCTAGCACATTAGTATTCATCCCGAATACCATGCAACGGGTGTTGGAATAGGTTCGAAGAGTGCGACCATGGGAGACTACACCTGCTTCCTTAGCAGTAACATCATCAGTGGGTTGTATACACACAAGAAGAGGTGATCCATCAGAATTAGTTGCCAGGCACCACAGAGTATATGGGCGCTACTCGTCCTCATGCTCGTGATCATCACCATCGTCATCTCCCCCTTGGTTATAAAAAAATTCAAGTATAGGTGGTGGGATGTTCACAGGACCTTGGAAACACAAGAAGAAGGTTAATTAGTAAAGGGAAACTTGCTAGCCCGCATGCATGTGGATGAAACAATTATAATTACGGTGGAAGACAAACGTACCAAAACTACGAGGATCCCATGCAAAACAGTGCCACGAGTGGTGGCAGCAAACACAAGGTCCTCGTATTGAACTGCATCACAGTACTCATCCGTGTATAGAAACTGATTTTTGAGCAATATCCATCAAGTCAAACCACCAAGGACGGCAACAAGCTTGTCGAAGATAGCAACAAATTGATAGTTGTTGTAATTCCAAGAGTGGTTGGGAACTCGACAAATTGCTATCTTCCGTAGAAGACAGTCACCATGATCGTATTTGAATGTGCGTACAATACCGGTGTGCTCAACCTCTGGGCAGTCTGCTGAGATTTTTGGAAGTGGAACCCGGTCACGAGTGTACACATTCACAAGTTCCCACTCGTAGTTGGACCCAATGTAAACAACCCAATCTCCATTTGCGCCCGCCCAAGCCTTGCCCTCAAGCGATGGCATCTTAACATCATATGTATCATTATCAAGCGGCATCAGCTGGCACAGGGCGAGGCCTCCATCGTGCCGGCGCCAGTCATCAGGGTCACGGCGAAGAAGATAGGGGAGATCAAACCACTCCTTGACTCTTGGGTTCTTTGTAATGATGTTATTAGTTGAGTCGAGAATGGGCTTGAACGAACCTGCCATGCTAGCCGAGGTGATGACGTCGCACCGATCAATGATTTCCTCCACCACGTCATCTTTCAGATCAGCGCAAGAATAACGAGGTCGTTTCCAGCCTGTTCCCTCCATGGAGAATATGATCGAACAATGGCAGAAGAATGGGTGAAGGGCTGAAGGAAAATGGAGGAGGGAGAGGAAGAGCGTGTGACAACAGTTCCAAATCGAGAGGGAAAGGCGAAGAGTCGGTGGACGGTTGCGAGTTTGCCACGATTCATGAAGAGGCGCCCCGGCCTACACGTCCGTTTGGAAATACTCCTACTACTCGACGTCGTCTCACTGATATGTTGGAACGGGACCACATGTCAACGAAACATGGTGTGTAATTTCTCGTGCAAAATGCGATCTGGCCGCGTTGGCCCGAGGTACCGCATTAGTTATCGACCTTTATTTTTTTAATGGCATGCCGATCAGTTTTGAAGCACGACTAACTGGTACTTGATACATCTCCAACGTATCTATAATTTTTGATTGCTCCATGTTATATTATCTACTGTTTTGGACTATATTGGGCTTTATTTTCCACTTTTATATTATTTTTGGGACTAACCTATTAACCAGAGGCCCAGCCTAGAATTGTAGTTTTTTTTGCCTATTTCAGTGTTTTGGATAAACGGAATATCAAACGGAGTCCAAACGGAATAAAATCTTCGGGAACGTGATTTTCTCACCGAACGTGATCCAGGAGACTTGAACCATACTACAAGGGATCAAAGAGGTGGTCACGAGGGTGGGGGCGCCCCCCCCCTAGGGCGCGCCCCCCTTCCTCATGGGCCCCTCGGTGCTCCACCGACGTACTCCTTCCTCCTATATATACACACGTACCCCCAAATGATCAGAACAGGAGCCAAAAACCTAATTCCACCGCCGCAACTTTCTGTATCCACGAGATCCCATCTTGGGGCCTATTCCGGAGCTCCGCCGGAAGAGGGCCGTCATCACGGAGGGCTTCTACATCATCATAGCCCCTCTGATGAAGTGTGAGTAGTTTACCTCAGACCTTCGGGTCCATAGTTAGTAGCTAGATGGCTTCTTCTCTCTCTTTGAATCTCAATACAAAGTTCTCCCCCTCTCTTGTGGAGATCTATTCGATGTAATCTTATTTTTGCGGTGTGTTTGTTGAGATCGATGAATTGTGGGTTTATGATCAAGTCTATCTATGAATAATATTTGAATCTTCTCTGAATTCTTTTATGCATGATTGGTTATCTTTGCAAGTCTCTTTGAATTATCCGTTTGGTTTGGCCAACTAGATTGGTAGTTCTTGCCATGGGAGAAGTGCTTAGCTTTGGGTTCGATCTTGCGGTGTCCTTACCCAGTGACAGAAGGGGCAACAAGGCACGTATTGTATCGTTTCCATCGAGGATAACAAGATGGGGTTTATTTCATATTGCATGAATTTATCTCTCTACATCATGTCATCTTGCTTAAGGCGTTACTCTGTTTTTAACTTAATACTCTAGATGCATGCTGGATAGCGGTCGATGAGTGGAGTAATAGTAGTAGATGCAGAATCGTTTTGATCTACTTGTCACGGACGTGATGCCTATATACATGATCATGCCTAGATATTCTCATAATTATTCACAATTCTATCAATTGCTCAACAGTAATTTGTTCACCCACCGTAGAATACTTATGCTCTTGAGAGAAGCCACTAGTGAAATCTATGGCCCCCCGGGTCTATTCTCATCATATCAATCTCCATCACTTTTATATTGTTTTGCTATTTACTTTGCCTTTACTTTTTACTTTGCATCTTTATATCAAAAATACCAAAAATATTCTATCTATCAGATCTCACTCTCGTAAGTGACCGTGAAGGGCTTGACAACCCCTAATCGCATTGGTTGCGAGTAGCTATCGCTTTGTGTAGGTATGAGGGACTTGAGCGTGGGCTCCTACTGGATTGATACCTTGGTTCTCAAAAACTGAGGGAAATACTTACGCTGCTCTGCTGCAGCATCCCTTCCTCTTCGGGGAAAACCAACGCAAGCTCAAGACGTAGCAAGAAGGATTTCTGGCGCCGTTGCCGGGGAGTCTACGCAAAAAGTCAACATACCAATTACCCATCACAATCCCTATCTCTCACATTACATTATTTGCCATTTGCCTCTCATTTTCCTCTCCCCCCAATTCACCCTTGCCGTTTTATTCGCCCTCTCTCTCTCTCTATCCTCCCTTTCTTTTGCCCGTTTCTTGTTTGCTCGTATGGTTGGAATAGTTGTTTATTTATTACTAAACGGAGAACTTAAGATCTATGGATCCTCATCCGCTTGCCAATCTTTTTAAGGGATCCAATTATGATGAACCAATTCCTAGTGATTTGGATGCACTAGATTTTCTTTATAAGCTTTTGCCTGAAATCCGTAAATCTGAAAATCGTGATGAAGTGCTTTATGAAGTGACTCATGATAGATCTTTGAATAAAAAGCATGATTGCAATGATTTTATTATAAATTCTCTTGATGTCAATTGTGCTAACAACATGCAAAACCCTAAGCTTGGGGATGCTAGTTTTGCTATGTCTACTACTTGTTGCAATGATTATGATTGGGGTGATTCTTCTTATGATCTTGAAAATTTATTTAAACCCCATGATGAATATGAGATTGATAATAGTGCTTGAAATATTATTGAAAGTGGGTTTGGAGAAGTCATGACTTTAGTTAATGTTAATCCCACTATTTTGGAAGAGTGTCAACTTTGCATGCATGTGGATCATGTTGAAAATATTGTATGTGATAGCTATTTTGTTGAATTTGCTTATGATCCTACATGTAATTACTATGAGAGAGGAAAATATGGTTGTAGAAAATCTTCATGTTACTAAATTACCTCTTGTTATGTTGAGATTACTATTGTTTCTTTCCGCTTCCTTGCATATGCTAGTTTTTGCTTGCCTTGACAATTTGTTTGCCTATAAGATGCCTATGCATAGGAAGTATGTTATACTTAGATGTGTTTGTCACATGTTTTATGATGCCCTCTTTGTGCTTCAATTCTTGTCTTTCATGTGAGCATCATTAAAGTTATCAATGCCTAGCTAAGAAGGCTTTAAAGAAAAGCGCTTGTTGGGAGACAACCCAATATTTTTCCTTGCTGTTATTCAATAAATAAATTATTTACCCTCTGTTTTGGTTGTGTTTTTGTGTTTAATTAGTGTTTGTGCCAAGTAGAACCGTTGGGAAGACTTGGGGAAAGTCTTGTTGAACTTGCTGTAAAAAACAGAAACTTTAGCGCTCACGAGAACTGCTGTCATTTTTATTTTAAGAGTGATATTTAGTTAATTATTTTTGCAGATGATTAATAGATAAATTCCTCACGTCCATAAATTTATTTTAGAATTTTTGGGGTTCTAGATCTTGTGCTAGCTACAGATTACTACAGACTGTTCTGTTTTTGCAGATTCTGTTTTTCGTGTGTTGTTTGCTTATTTTGATGAATCCATGGCTAGTAAAATAGTTTATAATCCATAGAGAAGTTGGAATACAGTAGGTTTAACACCAATATAAATAAAGAATGAGTTCATTACAGTACCTTGAAGTGGTCTTTTGTTTTCTTTCGCTAACGGAGCTCACGAGTTTTCTATTTTGAGTTTTGTGTTGTGAAGTTTTCAAGTTTTGGGTGAATTCTTTTGATGGATCATGGAACAAGGAGTGGCAAGATCCTAAGCTTGGGGATGCCCATGGCACCCCCAAGATAATTCAAGGACACCAAAGAGTCAAAGCTTGGGGATGCCCCGGAAGGCATCCCCTCTTTCGTCCACTTCCATCGGTAATTTACTTGGAGCTATATTTTTATTCACCAACATGATATGTGTTTTGCTTGGAGCGTCTTGTATTATTTGTGTCTTTGTTTTTTAGTATGCCACAATCATCCTTGCTGTACACACCTTTTGAGAGAGCCATACATGAATTAAAATTTGATAGAATACTCTATGTGCTTCACTTATATCTTTTGAGCTAGATAATTTTGCTCTATGTGCTTCACTTAGATCTTTTAGAGCATGGTGGTGGATTTGTTTTAAAGAAACTATTGATCTCTCATGCTTCACTTAAATTAATTTGAGAGTCTCTTAGTAGCATGGTAATTTGCCTAATAATAATATGCTTGGTATTCAAGATTTGTGAAACTTTCTTTTGAGTGTGTTGAATACTAAGAAAAGATTGAAGCATGATAATTGTTTTGAGATATGGAGGTGATAATATTAAATTCATGCTAGTTGAGTAGTTGTGAATTTAAAGAATACTTGTGTTGAAGTTTGTGATTCCCGTAGCATGCACGTATGGTGAACCGTTATGTGATGAAGTCGGAGCATGATTTATTTATTGCTTGTCTTCCTTATGAGTGGCGGTCGGGGACGAGCGATGGTCTTTTCCTACCAATCTATCCCCTAGGAGCATGCGCGTAATACTTTGCTTTGATAACTTCTAAATTTATGAAATAAGTATATGAGTTCTTTATGACTAATGTTGAGTCCATGGATTATACGCACTCTCATCCTTCCACCTTTGCTAGCCTCTCTAATACCGCGCACCTTTCGCCGGTATCATACACCTACCATATACCTTCCTCAAAACAGCCACCATACCTACCTATTATGGCATTTCCATAGCCATTCCAAGATATATTGCCATGCAACTTTCCACCATCTAGTTCATCATGACACATCCATCATTGTCATATTGCTTAGCATGATCATGTAGTTGACATAGTATTTGTGGCAAAGCCACCGTTCATAATTCTTTCATACTTGTCACTCTTGATTCATTGCATATCCTGGTACACCACCGAAGGCATTCATATAGAGTCATACTTTGTTTTAGTATCGAGTTGTAATCATTGAATTGTAAATAAATAGAAGTGTGATGATCATCATTCAATAGAGCATTGTCCCAAAAAAAGAAAGGCCAAAGAAAAAAAAGAAGGCCCAATAAATATAAATAAATAAATAAATAAGGGGCAATGCTACTATCCTTTTTTTCCACACTTGTGCTTCAAAGTAGCACCATGATATAGTAAGTCTCATATATTGTGCTTCAAAGTAGCACCATGTTCTTCATATAGAGAGTCTCATATATAGTCACTTTCATACACTAGTGGGAATTTTACGTTATAGAACTTGGCTTGTATATTCCAATGATGGGCTTCCTCAAATTGCCCTAGGTCTTCGTGAGCAAGCAAGTTGGATGCACACCCACTAGTTTCTTTTGTTGAGCTTTCATACATTTATAGCTCTAGTGCATCCGTTGCATGGCAATCCCTACTCACTCACATTGATATCTATTGATGGGCATCTCCATAGCCCGTTGATACGCCTAGTTGATGTGAGACTATCTTCTCCTTTTTGTATTCTCCACAACCACCATTCTATTCCACCTATAGTGCTATATCCATGGCTCATGCTCATGTATTGCGTGAAGATTGAAAAAGTTTTGAAAAAGTTAAAGTATGAAACAATTGCTTGGCTTGTCATCGGGGTTGTGCATGATTTAAATATTTTGTGTGGGGAAGATGGAGCATAGCCAGACTATATGATTTTGTAGGGATAACTTTCTTTGGCCATGTTATTTTGAGAAGACATAATTGCTTTGTTAGTATGCTTGAAGTATTATTATTTTCTATGTTAATATAAACTTTTGTCTTGAATCTTTCTAATCTGAATATTCATACCACAATTAAGAAGATTTGCATTGAAATTATGCCAACTAGCACTCCGCATCAAAAATTCTCTTTTTATCATTTACCTACTCGAGGACGAGCAGGAATTAACCTTGGGGATGCCTGATACGTCTCCAACGTATCTATAATTTTTGATTGCTCCATGCTATATTATCTACTGTTTTGGACTATATTGGGCTTTATTTTCCACTTTTATATTATTTTTGGGACTAACCTATTAACCGGAGGCCCAGCCCAGAATTGCTGTTTTTTTGCCTATTTCAGTGTTTCGGATAAACGGAATATCAAACGGAGTCCAAACGGAATAAAATCTTCGGGAACGTGATTTTCTCACCGAACATGATCCAGGAGACTTGGACCCTACTGCAAGGGATCAAAGAGGTGGTCACGAGGGTGGGGGGCGCCCCCCTAGGGCGCGCCCCCCTGCCTCGTGGGCCCCTCGGTGCTCCACCGACGTACTCCTTCCTCCTATATATACACACGTACCCCCAAACAATCAGAACAGGAGCCAAAACCTAATTCCACCATCGCAACTTTCTGTATCCACGAGATCCCATCTTGGGGCCTGTTCCGGAGCTCCGCCGGAAGAGGGCCGCCACTTAATAAAAATCAAACTCAAATTCAAATCCAGAATGCAAGTCACATTTTATTTCTTCAAACTAACAAAAAAATGTTTGTATGGTGACAAATAATCACTATATAATTTTCATGTAGAAACCAACATTATTTGAGTTGTTAAAATGCCCCTAACCTATTTAAAACAGAGCCAACATAATTAAAATTGAGCCGCTTCAAATTACTCAAATATTTATACATTTCAAAATAAATTGCATCTTGATGGGCTATCTCAAAAACCCGCCTACTATTTGTGTGCCAGGTTTCATCTTTAACAAAAATCGTTTGCTCACTCAAATAAATGCAAAACAGTAGCTATTTAGTTTATGGAAAAAAATATACGGGCCTACTATGCTACTGGGCCATAAGTGGCTACAGAGTATAGAGCATGTAGCCCAGCCCACCCTGGACTTTCCCCTAGGTCAGGGAGGCAGAGGCCATGGCGTGGCGGCCATCCCACGGCGCCATGGCCGGATGGCCACCACGTCGACTCCCCTCGGCCTATAAGAGCGTCCCCTGGAAACCCTAGCTAGCTCTCGACCGATCCCCTCACTTTCCCAATCGAATCGCCTCCTCCTTGGCTCGGAATCGAGCCCGGAACCTCGCGTGGTGACTGCACACCTCGTCGCCGTTGCCGCGGACAACGTGCTCTCCGGCGCCCATGGACCCGTCCAGGAGGACCACCACCCTCGACTTAGTCTTCCCCGAGCAACAAGTGGAGCTGGGACGTCTCGTACATTCGCCATCGACACCGTCATCTCCGCGTACATCTTCATCGTCCACCGTCGTTTGCCGCTACTCCGGTTCGTCCTCGACCACCCCGACCACATCCCTGAGTTCACTGTGAGCTCCTCTGCCCGCTTCCCCTGCTCGCCCCCTGGATCCGTCGCTGTTTAGCCTCCTCTCACTTTGGCGGCCATGGACGGGAGCTCGAGCTCTTGTGTGTGTGCGCTTACTGCTACCACGTAGCTGATGTTGGTGCTTCTCCTATGCCGGTGCCTCCTACTGCTCTACTGTGCCGCTGCCGTTGGCTGATGCCGCTGCCACTGCCGCTTCTTGCCGCTGGCGCTGTTGATGCCGCACTGCTTGCCGCGGCCGCGGCCGCTCTTACTGCTGTTGCCTGCTGCTCGCCGTAGGCCGCGACTACACCCCGTGCGCTCAACTGCACACCCGCGCGTGCCAGCCTGCTTGTGCCCATGGTCGCTCCCGTGCGGGCTCATGGTTGTGGCTGGTCGTAGCTGAAGGAAATATGCCCTAGAGGCAATAATAAAGTTATTATTTATTTCCTTATTTCATGATAAATGTTTATTATTCATGCTAGAATTGTATTAACCGGAAACATAATACATGTGTGAATACATAGACAAACAGAGTGTCACTAGTATGCCTCTACTACACTAGCTCGTTAATCAAAGATGGTTATGTTTCCTAACCATAGACAAAGAGTTGTTATTTGATTAACGGGATCACATCATTAGGAGAATGATCTGATTGACCTGACCCATTCCGTTAGCTTAGCACTCGATCGTTTAGTATGTTGCTATTGCTTTCTTCATGACTTATACATGTTCCTATGACTATGAGATTATGCAACTCCCGTTTACTGGAGGAACACTTTCTGTGCTACCAAACGTCACAACGTAACTGGGTGATTATAAAGGAGCTCTACAGGTGTCTCCAAAGGTACATGTTGGGTTGGCGTATTTCGAGATTAGGATTTGTCACTCCGATTGTCGAAGAGGTATCTCTGGGCCCTCTCGGTAATGCACATCACATAAGCCTTGCAAGCATTGCAACTAATGAGTTAGTTGCGAGATGATGTATTACGGAACGAGTAAAGAGACTTGCCGGTAACGAGATTGAACTAGGTATTGAGATACCGACGGTCGAATCTCGGGCAAGTAACATACCGATGACAAAGAGAACAACGTATGTTGTTATGCGGTCTGACCGATAAAGATCTTCATAGAATATGTAGGAGACAATATGAGCATCCAGGTTCCGCTATTGGTTATTGACCGGAGACGTGTCTCGGTCATGTCTACATTGTTCTCGAACCCGTAGGGTCCGCACGCTTAACGTTTCGATGACAGTTATATTATGAGTTTATGAGTTTTGATGTATCGAAGGAGTTCGGAGTCCCGGATGAGATCGGGGACATGACGAGGAGTCTCGAAATGGTCGAGACGTAAAGATCGATATATTGGACGACTATATTCAGACATCGGAAAGGTTCCGAATGGTTCGGGTATTTTTCGGAGTACCGGGGAGTTACGGGAATACGGGAGAAGAAGTATATGGGCCTTATTGGGCTTTAGGGGAGAGGGAGAGGCAGGCCGCGCCCCCCCCCCCCAAGGCCTAGTCCAAATTGGACTAGGGGGAGGGGCTGCGCCCCCTCCTTCCTTCTCTTCCCTCTTCCCCTTCCTTGTCTCCTACTCCTACTACATGGAAGGACTCCTAGTTGGACATGGAAGGACCCCTAGGGCGCGCTATAGAGAGGGCCGGCCCTCCCCTCCTCCACTCCTTTATATACGGGGGCAAGGGGCACCCCATAGACACACAAGTTGATCCACGTGATCGTAATCTTAGCCGTGTGTGGTGCCCCCTTCCACCATAATCCTCGATAATATTGTAGCGGTGCTTAGGCGAAGCCCTGCGACGGTAGTACATCAAGATCGTCACCATGCCGTCGTGCTGGCGGAACTCTTCCCCGACACTTTGCTGGATCGGAGTCCGGGGATCGTCATCGAGCCGAACGTGTGCTAAAACTCGGAGGTGCCGTAGTTTCGGTGTTTGATCGGTTGGGCTGTTAAGACGTACGACTACATCAACCGCGTTGTGCTAACGCTTCCGCTGTCGGTCTACAAGGGTATGTAGATCACACTCTCCCCTCTCATTGCTATGCATCACCATGATCTTGCGTGTGCGTAGGAATTTTTTTGAAATTACTACGTTCCCCAACGGTGGCATCCGAGCCTAGGTTTTATGTGTTGATGTTATATGCACGAGTAGAACACAAGTGAGTTGTGGGCGATATAAGTCATACTGCTTACCAGCATGTCATACTTTGGTTCGGCGGTATTGTTGGATGAAGCGGCCCGGACCGACATTACGCGTACGCTTACACGAGACTGGTTCTACCGACGTGCTTTGCACATAGGTGGCTGGCGGGTGTCAGTTTCTCCAACTTTAGTTGAACCGAGTGTGGCTACGCCCGGTCCTTGCGAAGGTTAAAACAGCACCAACTTGACAAACTATCGTTGTGGTTTTTGATGCGTAGGTAAGAACGGTTCTTGCTAAGCCCGTAGCAGCCACGTAAAACTTGCAACAACAAAGTAGAGGACGTCTAACTTGTTTTTGCAGGGCATGTTGTGATGTGATATGGTCAAGACATGATGAGATATAAGTTGTTGTATGATATGATCATGTTTTGTTGAAGTTATCGGCAACTGGCAAAATCCTTATGGTTATCTCTCTATTGCATAAGATGCAAGCGTCCAATAATTGCTTTACTTTATCGCTATGCGATAGCAATAGTTGCAAGAGCAATTGTTGGCGAGACGACCACGTGACGACACATTGATACAGATCAAGATGATGGAGATCATGGTGTCATGCCGGTGACGATAGAGATCATGACAGTACTTTGGAGATGGAAATCAAAGGCGCAAGATGATGATGGCCATATCATGTCACATATTTTGATTGCATATGATGTTTATATTTTATACATCTTATTTTGCTTAGTTTGACAGTAGCATTTTAAGATGATCTCTCACTAATTATCAAGAAGTGTTCTCCCTGAGTATGCACCGTTGCGAAAGTTCTTCGTGCTGAGACACCACGTGATGATCGGGTGTGATAGGCTCTACGTTCAAATACAACGGGTGCAAAACAGTTGCACACGCGGAATACTCAGGTTATACTTGATGAGCCAAGCATATACAGATATGGCCTCGGAACACGGAGACCGAAAGGTCGAGCGTGAATCATATAGTAGATATGATCAACATAGTGATGTTCACCAATGAAACTACTCCATCTCACGTGATGATCGGACATGGTTTAGTTGATTTGGATCACGTAATCACTTAGAGGATTAGAGGGATGTCTATCTAAGTGGGAGTTCTTAAGTAATATGATTAATTGAACTTAAATTTATCATGGACTTAGTCCTGGTAGTATTTTGCAAATTATGTTGTAGATCAATAGCTCGCGTTGTTGCTTCCCTGTGTTTATTTTGTTATGTTCCTAGAGAAAATTGTGTTGAAAGATGTTAGTAGCAATGATGCGGATTGGATCCGTGATCTGAGGTTTATCGTCATTTCTGCATAGAAGAATTATGTCCTTGATGCACCGCTAGGTGACAGACCTATTGCAGGAGCAGATGCAGACGTTATGAACGTTTGGCTAGCTCAATATGATGACTACTTGATAGTTTAGTGCACCATGCTTAATGGCTTAGAATGAGGACTTCAAAGATGTTTTGAACGTCATGGACCATATGAGATGTTCCAGGAGTTGAAGTTAATATTTCAAGCAAATACCCGAGTTGAGAGATATGAAGTCTCCAACAAGTTCTATAGCTAAAAGATGGAGGAGAATCGCTCAACTAGTGAGCATGTGCTCAGATTGTCTGGGTACTACAATCGCTTGAATCAAGTGGGAGTTAATCTTCCAGATAAGATAGTGATTGACAGAATTCTCTAGTCACCATAACCAAGTTAGTAGAACTTCGTGATGAACTATAATATGCAAGGGATAACGGAAACAACTCCCAAGCTCTTCATGATGCTGAAATCAACGAAGGTAGAAATCAAGAAAAACATCAAGTGTTGATGGTTGACAAGACCACTAGTTTCAAGAAAAGGGCAAAGGGAAGAAGGGGAACTTCAAGAAGAACGGCAAGTAAGTTGCTGCTCAAGTGAAGAAGCCCAAGTCTGATCCTAAGCCTGAGACTAAGTGCTTCTACTGCAAAGGGACTGGTCACTGGAAGTGGAACTGCCCCAAGTATTTGGCGGATAAGAAGGATGGCAAGGTAAACAAAGGTATATTGGATATACGTGTTATTGATGTGTACTTTACTAGTGTTTATAGCAACCCCTCGGCATTTGATACCGGTTCAGTTGCTAAGATTAGTAACTCGAAACGGGAGTTGCAGAATAAACAGAGACTAGTTAAGGGTGAAGTGATGATGTGTGTTGGAAGTGGTTCCAAGATTGATATGATCATCATCGCAGACTCCCTATACTTTCGAGATTAGTGTTGAACCTAAATAAGTGTTATTTGGTGTTTGCGTTGAGCATGAATATAATTTGATCATGTTTATTGCAATATGGTTATTCATTAAGTCAGAGAATAATTGTTGTTCTGTTTACATGAATAAAACCTTCAATGGTCATACACACAATGAAAATAGTTCACTGGATCTCGATCGTAGTGTTACACATATTCATAATATTGAAGCCAAAAGATGCAAAGTTAATAATGATAGTGCAACTTATTTGTAGCACTACCGTTTAGGTCATATTGGTGTAAAGCGCATGAAGAAACTCCATGCTGATGGGATTTTAGAATCACTTGATTATGAATCACTTGATGCTTGCGAACCATGTCTCATGGGCAAGATGACTAAGACTCCGTTCTCCGGAGCGAGCAACTGACTTATTGGAAATAATACATACTGATGTATGCGGTCCGATGAGTGTTAAAGCTCACAGCAAGTATCGTTATTTTCTGAACTTCACAGATGATTTGAGCAGATATGGGTATATCTACTTGATGAGACATAAGTCTGAAACATTTGAAAAGTTCAAAGAATTTCAGAGTGAAGTGGAAAATCATCGTGACAAGAAAATAAAGTTTCTACGATCTGATCGCGGAGACAAATATTTGAGTTACAAGTTTGGTCTTCAATTAAAACATTGTGGAATAGTTTCACAAACTCATGCCACCTGGAGCACCACATCATAATGGTGTGTCCGATCGTCATAACCGTACTTTATTGGATATAGTGCAATCTATGATGTCTCTTACCAATCTACCACTATCGTTTTGGGGTTATGCATTAGAGACAGCTGCATTCACGTTAAAAGGGCACCATCTAAATCTGTTGAGACGACGCCGTATGAACTGTGGTTTGGCAAGAAACCAAAGTTGTCGTTTCTTAAAGTTTGGGGTTGCAATGCTTATGTGAAAAATTTTCATCCTGATAATGTAACATCCCAAAATTCTAAATTTTGGAATGTTATAAACACATAGATAGATCGATTGATTGTTTGATTGATTGCGTGAATTGAGTGAAATTCGAATTCTTTTGAAAGTTAAATGAGAGGGAATAAAAGGACTTTCCCAAACTTTCATATTTGCTTTATGATCTCCATGAATTCAAATTCTTTCAAACACAAAACCCTAGAGAGAAGATGACATGACTTCTTCCATTTAAAAATGAAAAGGGTGTTGAAAATATTTGAATTTCATTTGAAAATATTTCCAATTTAGAAACTTTAAGCAACTCAATGATTTTCACGAGAGAAGATAAAATGACTTCTTCAAATTATGAAATATGAGTTGGGAGTTTCAAAGAATTAAATTCAAAGTTCTTTTGAATTTATTTTTCAAATTGGAATACATTAGATCATCATGCATATCCTATTTTCTTGCATTTTGGTCGATCCTAGAAATTTCACGCAACTCAAGGACCTTCGGAGAGAGTTGGAGATTTCGTTATTTTCATATTTGAGAGTTTTCTCGAATTTGAAAAAAAAGGATCATTTGATTTATTTATTTCATCTTCAATAATTTTTCCGTTATCAAAAGAATATAAGAGAGGGAATAATATGACTTTCCCAAAATATAGGAAAAGTGAAGATTTAATAAATAGATCAAACTTTGTTTTCCGGTGTTTACTCGCATTTTATTTGGATAGGGAAAAATGCGCGTTTTCAAAATTTGCTTTTTAGGCCCGGAGTAAAGTTCATTTTGTTCGGCTCATTTTTAGAAGTCGGGGAAAATTTACTTTATTAGTTTTGGAGTTCGATAGATTTTGTTTTTCTGTGTTTTTCCGAGCGCGGAACAGTTTAAAAAAAAAGAAAAGAGAGAGAGAGAGCTCCAGCGACTTGGGCCTAAGGCCCAAGCCACCGAGCCAGCCAGGCCAGAGGCCATCGCGCGCCACGCCCAGGGAGGAGCCGCACCAGGCGCAAGGCGCCAGGGAGCCGCCGTCCTTTGTGGATTCCTAGTAGGATTCATCTACTTTCGTTTTTTTTCTAGATCTTTTCCCTCTTTTCTTTCCTAGTCCTAGTCCAATTCCTTGACCCCTACACCAAGTTTTCTTCCCCTCCCCAATATAAATACTCCCACACCCCCCCTCTAAACACATCAAATCCAAGGCCCCAAAGCCCCAAGCACACCGCGCCGCCCCTTGTGCCCCGTGCCGCGCCGCCCTAAGCGCCGCACCGCCCTGCGTCACCGCCGCCGCCGCACCTTGCCGCGCCGCCGCCGCCCTGCGTCACCGCCACCACCGCACCTTGCCGCGTCGCCGCCGCCCTGCGTCACCGCCACCGCCGCACCTTGCCGCGCCGTCGCCTTTGTGCATTGCCGCCACCGCCCTGCGTCACCGCCGCCACCGCCACCGCCATACACCGCCGCCGCCGCCCTGCGTCAACGCCGCCGTCGCCGCCATTCGCCGGAGGTACCGCGCCGCGTCTCTTCTTTCCCTCGGTTCAATTTTTCTTATAAACCATTCCGATTCTTTTCTTCTCTACCGATTCGTTTTCTTTCCGATTTTTCGCTAAACCGTTCCGGTGTTCTAGATCGGTTTTTCGTTTCGATCTCTTTTCCGAAAACCCTAGATTGGTTTTCGTTCTTTTTTCGGACCGTTCGTCTCAACGAACGTGATCACCGATTATTCCCGGTTAACGACGTCCGTTCGTATAACCGTTCTTCTTTTTCTTCTCGTCGGATTTATTCCACGATCGCGATCTCAGATCCGATCTTCGTTCTAGTTTATCTTCTCGCTCGTTTATCGGAATCAGGTGATTCAAGCGCCTGGAGTTTCATCTCGAAACCGCCGTTCCGTCTAATCAACTTGAACAAGCTTTTTCTACAGTAAAATTTGACCTAGTTTCAACTTGCTAGAACCGAGTTGTTTTCTTCCGCCGTTTGTTTTTCGTCGTTTGTTCGGCTCGTTCTTTCTTTGCAACCGGAGTTCTTAAGTTGAACCTTCTGGTTCGTTCTCTCGTTCGAGTTTTACCTGTGCATTAGATGAGTACTTATTGTGTGGTTACTATTGTTTGCTTACGATAGATCGACCGGAGTGTGACGAGTAGATCTATCAAGAGTTTTAAGTGCGAATCATCTTCATCTACATTGCAGGCAAGTTCACACTTTGATCATACCTTTTCTACAACCCAGTTTTATTGCATTAGATCAATCCTCACACATTGCATGATTAGGATCTAATTAAATTGTGGGATGGGAAGTAGATGAGGTAGTACCTATTACCTGTATTATTATCAAACCCTTGGGAGTTACTTCTACGTTGCTTATTATGCCATGCTATGCTAGTAGACGTGGATTGGGTGAGTGATATCCATGATAGATGTGAGATGATAATTTTAATGGTTTATCTAAGGTGGCAACTTAAACACACATCTGGGTGGATTGAGGCACCTGATGTCTATCAGGACTTGCCTGTTTTTTTTGGACCGCCACCCAGGCTCAAAGGGATCATAAGATCTTTCATGCTAGAAACTTCCGTGTGCAGCCACAAGCCATTATGGGCTCTGGCATAGTTGACTAAGTAGTGCGAACTCTTACGGGGTGGACTAGAAGATGTAGGGGATGTAGGTGTACCGGTCTACCCCACATGTAAGGTGCTAGCGCTTCTGAAAGACTATGTCTCGGTCATCCGTCTTCTCAAACACCATGTAGTGCGAGAAACCAAACGGAGGCGATCGAGTCTTGTGGGGAAAAGTGCGCAAACCTCTGCAGAGTTTACAAACTAATCATGATTAGCCGTGTCCCCGGTTATGGACAACTTGAGTATCTAGTACTTGAATATCATTGTGAATCTCATCATGTTACTTCTAATTAATGTTGTTGGGTTTTAATTATTTTTAATTGGGATTGAGAATGCTGTCAACCATTCTCAATGTTTCACAACCACCCTGATAGTAATTAATCTTATTCCTTTGCAGTAGGGAAAAATTGGCTTTACACAAAAACCTTATAACCATAGAGCTTTTCCACCAGCCAAATATGCATGTAGTGATAGTCATTGTTCATCATTCTCTATGGTGTGAATTTGCCAGTACATTCAATGTACTGACCCGTTTCGGGCTGCAACGTCTCATGTTGCAGGTTTCTTACGACGAGTAAGTGTTACGTTAGGGTTACGATTTCTACACTCAACTTTGCCGTTGGTGTTGATGGGAAACCACAACCTTGTTGCTTCCGCTATATTGGATTGAGGTAATAGTATTTATGTTACTTTATACATGTGATTTACCTCTGTTATAAATCCTTCGAGTACTGTGTGTGTCAGCATACTGATCCAGGGATGACACATAAGCACAGAGACTTGATCCATTCGGGTCGGGTCGCTACAGATAAGCTCAGACCCAAATCGGAGAAATATGTCTTCATAGGATACCCAAAGGAGACTGTTGGATACACCTTCTATCACAGATCCGAAGGCAAGACATTCGTTGCTAAGAATGGATCCTTTCTAGAGAAGGAGTTTCTCTCGAAAGAAGTGAGTGGGAGGAAAGTAGAACTTGATAAGGTAATTGTACCTTCTCCCTTATTGGAAAGTAGTTCATCACAGAAATCTGTTCCTGTGACTACTACACCAATTAGTGAGGAAGCTAATGGTGATGATCATGTAACTTCAGATCAAGTTACTACCGAATCTCGTAGGTAAACCAGAGTGAGATCCGCACCAGAGTGGTATGGTAATCCTGTTCTGGAGGTCATGCTACTTGACCATGACGAACCTACGAACTATGAAGAAGCGATGGTGAGACCAGATTCCGCAAAATGGCTTAAAGCCATGAAATCTGAGATGGTATCCATGTATGAGAACAAAGTATGGACTTTGGTTGACTTGCCCACTGATCGGCAAGCAATTGAGAATAAATGGATCTTCAAGAGGAAGACAGACGCTGATAGTAGTGTTACTATCTACAAAGCTAGAATTGTCGCAAAAGGTTTTCGACAAGTCCAAGGTGTTGACTACGATGAGAGTTTCTCACTCGTATCTATGCTTAAGTCTGTCCGAATCATGATAGCAATTGCCGCATTTTATGAAATCTGGCAAATGGATAAACAAAATTGCATTCCTTAATAGATTTATTAAAGAAGAGTTGTATATGATACAACCAGAAGGTTTTGTCAATCCTAAAGGTGCTAACAAAATATGCAAGCTCCAGCGATCCATCTATGGACTGGTGCAAGCATCTCGGAGTTGGAATATACGCTTTGATAAGTTGATCAAAGCATATAGTTTTATACAGACTTGTGGTGAAGCTTGTATTTACAAGAAAGTGAGTGGGAGCACTACAGCATTTCTGATAAGTATATGTGTATGACATATTGTTGATCGGAAATAATGTAGAATTATTCTGTAAAGCATAAAGGAGTGTTTGAAAGGATTTTTTCAAAGAAAACCTCGGTGAAGCTGCTTACATATTGAGCATCAAGATCTATAGAGATAGATCAAGACGCTTGATAAGTTTTTTTCAATGAGTACATACCTTGAAAAGATTTTGAAGAAGTTCAAAATGGAACAGTCAAAGAAAGAATTCTTGCCTGTGTTACAAGGTGTGAAATTGAGTAAGACTCAAAGCGCGACCACGGCAGAAAATAGAATGAGAATGAAAGTCATTCCCTATGCCTTGGCCATAGGTTCTATAAAGTATGCCATGCTGTGTACCAGACCTATTGTATACCCTACACTAATTTTGGCAAGGGAGTACAATAGTGATCTAGGAGTAGATCACTGGACAGCGGTCAAAATTATCCTTAGTGGAATAAGGATATGTTTCTCGATTATGGAGGTGACAAAAGGTTCGTCGTAAAAGGGTTACGTCGATACAAGTTTTGGCACTAATCCGGATGACTCTTAGTCTTCATCTGGATACATATTGAAAGTGGGAGCAATTAGCTAAAGTAGCTCCATGCAGAGCATTGTAGACATAGAAAATTGCAAAATACTTACGGATCTGAATATGGCAGACCCGTTGACTAAACTTCTCTCACATGCAAAACATGATCACACCTTAGTACTCTTTGGGTGTTAATCACATAGCAATGTGAACTAGATTACTGACTCTAGTAAACCCTTTGGGTGTTGGTCACATATCGATGTGAACTATGGGTGTTAACCACATAAAGATGTGAACTATTGATGTTAGATCACATGGCGATGTGAACTAGATTATTGACTCTAGTGCAAGTGGGAGACTGAAGGAAATATGCCCTAGAGGCAATAATAAAGTTATTATTTATTTCCTTATTTCATGATAAATGTTTATTATTCATGCTAGAATTGTATTAACCGGAAACATAATACATGTGTGAATACATAGACAAACAGAGTGTCACTAGTATGCCTCTACTACACTAGCTCGTTAATCAAAGATGGTTATGTTTCCTAACCATAGACAAAGAGTTGTTATTTGATTAACGGGATCACATCATTAGGAGAATGATCTGATTGACCTGACCCATTCCGTTAGCTTAGCACTCGATCGTTTAGTATGTTGCTATTGCTTTCTTCATGACTTATACATGTTCCTATGACTATGAGATTATGCAACTCCCGTTTACCGGAGGAACACTTTGTGTGCTACCAAACGTCACAACGTAACTGGGTGATTATAAAGGAGCTCTACAGGTGTCTCCAAAGGTACATGTTGGGTTGGCGTATTTCGAGATTAGGATTTGTCACTCCGATTGTCGGAGAGGTATCTCTGGGCCCTCTCGGTAATGCACATCACATAAGCCTTGCAAGCATTGCAACTAATGAGTTAGTTGCGAGATGATGTATTACGGAACGAGTAAAGAGACTTGCCGGTAACGAGATTGAACTAGGTATTGAGATACCGACGATCGAATCTCGGGCAAGTAACATACCGATGACAAAGGGAACAACGTATGTTGTTATGCGGTCTGACCGATAAAGATCTTCATAGAATATGTAGGAGACAATATGAGCATCCAGGTTTCGCTATTTGTTATTGACCGGAGACGTGTCTCGGTCATGTCTACATTGTTCTCGAACCCGTAGGGTCCACACGCTTAACGTTTCGATGACAGTTATATTATGAGTTTATGAGTTTTGATGTACCGAAGGAGTTCGGAGTCCTGGATGAGATTGAGGACATGACGAGGAGTCTCAAAATGGTCAAGACGTAAAGATCGATATATTGGACGACTATATTCGGACAACGGAAAGGTTCCGAATGGTTCGGGTATTTTTCGGAGTACCAGGGAGTTACGGGAATACGGGAGAAGAAGTATATGGGCCTTATTGGGCTTTAGGGGAGAGGGAGAGGCAGGCCGCCCCCCCCCCAAGGCCTAGTCCGAATTGGACTAGGGGAAGGGGCTGCGCCCCCTCCTTCCTTCTCTTCCCTCTTCCCCTTCCTTGTCTCCTACTCCTACTACATGGAAGGACTCCTAGTTGGACTAGGAAAGGGGGAATCCTACTCCCGGTGGGAGTAGGACTCCCCTAGGGCGCGCCATAGAGAGGGCCCGGCCCTCCCCTCCTCCACTCCTTTATATACGGGGGCAGGGGGCACCCCATAGACACACAAGTTGATCCACGTGATCATAATCTTAGCCGTGTGCGGTGCCCCCTTCCACCATAATCCTCGATAATATTGTAGCGATGCTTAGGCGAAGCCCTGCGACGGTAGTACATCAAGATCGTCACCACGCCGTCATGCTGACGGAACTCTTCCCCGACACTTTGCTGGATCGGAGTCCGGGAATCGTCATCGAGCTGAACGTGTGCTAAAACTCGGAGGTGCCGTAGTTTCGGTGCTTGATCGGTCGGGCCGTGAAGACGTACGACTACATCAACCGCGTTGTGCTAACGCTTCCGCTGTCGGTCTACAAGGGTACGTAGATCACACTCTCCCCTCTCGTTGCTATGCATCACCATGATCTTGCGTGTGCGTAGGGATTTTTTTTGAAATTACTACGTTCCCCAACAGTAGCCGCCGTGTGCATGTTCATGTGTGCACTGCCATGGTGAAGCCGGATGGGCTATGTCCAGTGCCCAGCAAGCCGGCCTTGTTTTAATTACTAGTTAGATTAGCTACTAACCTATGGCAGGTGGACACCTCTCCTCTAAATATCCACTTAAAAAGAAATGCTAAAATATGTGTGAATGACGCCTAGGGCCCACTGGTCCTATTGACCAGTCAAACTGTTGACTGGGATAACCTAGTTGATGACATATGGGTCCCATGTAATTAACAGTCTAAATAGATCCCTAAGTACAACCACTGCCGCTGCTTACTGTACTTGTAGTTACAGTAGCTACTAGCTAGCTTTTGTATTTCTACAATGAGTAACCCCCTAGACAGCCCATAAACTACGATTAAATAGTTGTTAACATGAGTGAAAATAATATGAGTAGAATGCATACATGACAAACTCCATTTTATCCCACTGGACCAAATACTTTTGATGCATGGATTAATTCCTATGAAAATCACAAAGTTCGATGTCCTGTTAACAGAAAAATCGAAAAACAATTTTATTTTCATAGCTACTTTAGTGCTCTTGATAATCAAGCAAATGAACTCTAATATGGATGTAATTGGTACTAACATGTAGATCACAGAAAAGTACTCAAAATTGATATAAGATACTAACTCATAGGATGTACAGAACAATAGTTGTAGTCTTTTGAAACCAAGGCCGCATGGCAAGTCTCGGTCCAATCCAGAAATGTTTAACCCCCACACACGAAAAGAGGTAGAAAGGACCACCGGAGGAGATAGGAGCGCCGGAATGCAAAACGGACAACAGGGAAAATGCTCGGATGCATGAGACGAACACGTATGCAAATGCAATGCACATGATGACATGATATGAGATGCATGACAACGGCAACAACACACGGAGACAAAAACCCGAACCCGAGGAAATAAAATAACTTAGCGTCGGAAACGGCAAGAGTTGGAGTACATATAAGGTAAATTACATCCGGGGTGTTACATCTACCTTGTAGTATTATTGTCTTATCTATCAAGAATGTTGTGAGGATTGCTCCACCTCTTAAGAATTCTTGGTATAGTAATGCTTCTCACCATCACCATTCTTTTCTTGGTCCCCGTGTTGGTTCTAACCGGGATACCAACAGGTGAACGGTGCTATTTGGATTCTGCCCTTCTAGCAACCCTTTTGCTTTGAAGTTAATGATCGATAGTTCATTCTTAGCCTATCGGTTATTGGATCACCATTCTAACAATTGATCAGGCTACTTATGCCCATATTTCGGGCACACCTGTCAACCGATGTTTAAGCGAGTATGATTTCCTGAGCTTACCTCATTATATCATTTGATCTGACAAATGTTATCTCCTTGTTCACATAATTGTGGAAATCCATCCTTTGGAAATCTCGATGAATTGTCGCTGAGTCAATCAGCCACCTCCTCACCTCTCCTTGAATTAATGATGAGCTCTTGTTTCGGAACTCGCTTCCATAGTTCAATTCCCGAGAATCTTACAATGTCATCTCGACAATGTGTGTTGCACCTTTCTTCTTAGGCATCCCGAGTCTGAGTTATCCTAACACCAATCAGATCTGAATCTCGGTCAGATATGATGGTTGGAACATATTTCCAAGAGTTATAACAATGGTCTTTATGTGACCCGGTAAGGTGCTGTCGTGCCTAGCACACCTGGTCGGAGACCCTATTGTTATAGATTCCTTTTCAACAAGGTTATCCATTCTTCCGTGAGGAAACTGTAAGACTTATTCTATAAGTTGTTTTCGATGGATCCTTGTATCCAAAGCCCGACCTTTGCTTGAAGACGATGTCAATACTGTCTCGAAGCATGTTTGTGGTACTCCTGTTTTCAACAAGAACATTTGAATCCCAATGCTAAATGTTTCTTGCTCAATTATCCGAACACCGTTGTATGGGTAATGTCATGAAATTTTTCTCCCCTTACCTAAAGGGTTTTCTACATTATATCCTGTCATGGATATCATGCTCTGATTATCATTGGGAAGGATATACCCCCGAAATATCTGATAATCATATTTTCCTTTCCATTATTTGGTTTAACCTTTCTGGTGATCATTATGGTCTAAGCAGTATTAATTCCCTGCTTATGTAAACCTCTCGGTGTACAAGTTTGTCAGTAAGACCCTGTTACTATTGTTGATGACATTCTGGTAACCACCGATGGACGAGAAATTTGCCTATTGGTCCACCTCGTTTCAACGAGCAAGAGAATGGTTATCTTCGTCCCTCGCCCTTGGTACCGATGTTGTTGCCGACATAACTGACAGGCAATTCTCTGACATGCCTTGCTATCATGACCATGCAAGAGGTCAGCGCCCTTCCTACTCTCAACCCACATGGTGAGCCCATAACCCACAGTTTCACAGGATCGAAACCAGACTCTTCTGTACACCCCTGTTTCTAAGGTTATTCCTCACGCTTGGATTCATATGAGATTCACGAGCCACCTCCCTAGGGATCTATCCTGGTGCCAGACACAATACTTATTCCCGTTGCTCGAAACCCCTCTCACACTCTGTTTCAGGCATCAAACGTTTGCCTACCCGCTTGAAAATTTTCATGCCTACTTTTATTTCTCTCCATGTATTCCCTGAGTTCCAACTCGAAAGATACTTATATGTTCATTCTTGGGTTAACCCCTAGATGAGTACCCTTATAGCATTCTATTGTTGCCGACTTGCCTCCTATTAGTAAGTATGATGGAGTTCCCAAAGAAAGGATGACGACTTCATTATGACAAAACCGAAACAAAGAAATGAAGACATCAACGATGATCAACTTCTTCGAGAAGAGCAACCAGGAATGAGAAGACCCGTTAGAATTTCGTAACCAGAACTTTCCCCCTTACTCCACCTCTTAAAATCTCGGGACGAGATTTCTTGTAGTAGAGGAGATTTGTAACACCCCGAGAATCCTGCTACAGTAATCCCCCTAATGGTGGCCATGTCATCATGATTACTATGCAATTGGCCACTTAATAAAAATCAAACTCAAATTCAAATTCAGAATGCAAGTCACATTTTATTTCTTCAAACTAACAAAAAAATGTTTGTATGGTGACAAATAATCACTATATAATTTTCATGTAGAAACCAACACTATTTGAGTTGTTAAAATGCCCCTAACCTATTTAAAACAGAGCCAACATAATTAAAATTGAGCCGCTTCAAATTACTCAAATATTTATACATTTCAAAATAAATTGCATCTTGATGGGCTAGCTCAAAACACTGCCTACTATTTGTGTGCCAGGTTTCATCTTTAACAAAAATCGTTTGCTCACTCAAATAAATGCAAAACAGTAGCTATTTAGTTTATGGAAAAAATATACGGGCCTACTATGCTACTGGGCCATAAGTGGCTACAGAGTACAGAGCATGTAGCCCAGCCCACCCTGGACTTTCCCCTAGGTCAGGGAGGCAGAGGCCATGGCGTGGCGGCCATCCCACGGCGCCATGGCCGGATGGCCACCACGTCGACTCCCCTCGGCCTATAAGAGCGTCCCCTGGAAACCCTAGCTAGCTCTCGACCGATCCCCTCACTTTCCCAATCGAATCGCCTCCTCCTTGGCTCGGAATCGAGCCCGGAACCTCGCGTGGTGACTGTACACCTCGTCGCCGTTGCCGCGGACAACGTGCTCTCTGGCGCCCGTGGATCCGTCCAGGAGGACCGCCACCCTCGACTTCGTCTTCCCCGAGCAACAAGTGGAGCTGGGACGTCTCGTACATTCGCCATCGACACCGTCATCTCCGCGTACATCTTCGCCGTCCGCCGTCGTTTGCCGCTACTCCGGTTCGTCCCCGACCACCCCGACCACGTCTCTGAGTTCACTGTGAGCTCCTCTGCCCGCTTCCCCTGCTCGCCCCCTCGATCCGTCGCCGTTTAGCCTCCCCTCACTTCGGCGGCCATGGACGGGAGCTCGAGCTCTTGTGTGTGTGCGCGTACTGCTACCGCGTAGCTGCTGTTGGTGCTTCTCCTATGCCGCTGCCTCCTACTGCTCTACTGTGCCGCCGCCGTTGGCTGATGCCGCTGCCACTGCCGCTTCTTGCCGCTGGCGCTGTTGATGCCGCACTGCTTGCCGCGGCCGCGGTCGCTCTTGCTGCTGTTGCCTGCTGCTCGCCGTAGGCCGCGACTGCACCCCATGCGCTCAACTGCACACCCGCGCGTGCCAGCCTGCTCGTGCCCATGGTCGCTCCCGTGCGGGCTCATGGTTGTGGCTGGCCGTAGCCGCCGTGTGCCTGTTCATGCGTGCACTGCCACGGTGAAGCCGGATGGGCTATGTCCAGTGCCCAGCAAGCCGGCCTTGTTTTAATTACTAGTTAGATTAGCTACTAACCTATGGCAGGTGGACACCTCTCCTCTATATATCCACTTAAAAAGAAATGCTAAAATATGTGTGAAGACGCCTAGGGCCCACTGGTCCCACTGACCAGTCAAACTGCTGACTGGGATAACCCAGTTGATGACATACGGGTCCCATGTAATTAACAGTCTAAATAGATCCCTAAGTACAACTACTGCCGCTGCTTACTGTAGTTACTGTAGCTACTAGCTAGCTTTTGTATCCTATTCTATATATCTAAGAGATTCATCCCCACTAACCTATTTATCTAAACATGCAGCCTATCCACGTCATCCAATAGGTCCTACATGTACAAATGTTTTCCTCCTCTCTGTAACCTTCCATTAGTAATTTCAACCATGCTGCATGGCACGAACTGTAAGTCAAAGACGAACATAGGGCCTTTCCACATTCCATCGTCCATCCACTATCCATAGGCCCCTTCGTCTCTCACCTGGGCCCTGTGCTCCATATAACTGACGTGATCTCGACCGTCTCTCTCAAGTATCCCATCGAGCCCTCTCTCCATTGAGAAAAATGAAAACCAATCCTTTCCATGAGGTTGTGGCGGCGATCTCTGCAGGAGGGCGCTCCCCTCACTTTGAATATCCTACAACCTGCATCCGGTGACTCTTCTGCTCGGACAGGAACGCAAGTCCGCCTCGCCTCTGACTCCTAGCTCCAGCACGACCACTGATCCGCCTCACCTCCGACGACTGTCAGGCTTCGGCACGAGCACGACTGCCTGTCGGCCTCGCCTCCAGGGGCTCCCCTGGATTCTCTTGGCCTGCGGTCCCATTGCCGATGGGCTCCTCCGGCTCGATCATCGTCGCCTATGGCGTTGACTTGAATTTCGTCCTCCCCTCTACTGTCTCCGTTCCGGCGCACCTGGGAAGGTTAGTTCCTCCAAGATTCCCAAGCTGGACCTCTTTTTGGTAGGGAAGAGAACGACTTGCCTGTGAATACTCACAAAATTTTCGGCAGGGAAGAGAACGACCTGTCTGGGAACTTTCCCAAATTTTAATCCGCAAACTTGCAGTTCAGCGTTCAAGCTAATGTGGATGAAGGTGGAGGATATGGTGTTGTTTTTGCCTCAATTGGCGTTGACACAGTACGCCCCAGCCCTCAGTGGCTGCTGCTGTTGCGTGTGAAGAGGCAGGCTCACCCTTAAGAAGACACCTCTATGGACTGACACTCTCAAGTGCCCACACTACTTTACTGAATCACAGTTGATGTAAGCATGTACACTACTTACTGGCTTTACTTGAAATCACTCGCATCAATCTGGGTGCAGGGCAGATGTCTTTTTTATATGTGAGTTTTCTTTACTCCAATTATTTCATATGTGTACCCCACGTAATTATGCAAATCAGGCAAGGCCATCGACGATTGATGCTTATACTACCGACCTCCATGCTTTGAGTTTTGATAAGTTAGCAATGGCCTATTATGTTGTATACAAATTTTTCCTGAACGCCATTTATTAAAGTCTGCTTGAGTTCCTATCAAGTACTGAAGAAATGTCTCAACTCTCTGACATAATTTCAGAACACGACGATTTTACTCCCTTCTGTTCCTAGAATATTAAGTTAGCTATTGCTACTTACTACATTTCAGATCTGAAATATGCTTTACATATATGACTGCAAGTAGTCTCTTTGTCCAGGATTCTCATATGATGTACACTCTTTGACTTCCAAGCAAGTTTTTGCACCTGATCAAAGCATTAACAATGTAGTCATAAGCACGTGATACCTCTACTAAAAGTTGTTCGCTAAGTGAAATTGCAAAGTTGAGAATACTATGAAAGAACCCCAACCATATGCTCACCCGGTTGTAATAGATTGCATAATAAATAGAATGATGCATCTCTAGACATTTTGCAGAAGAGGCACAATCCACAAATACAATGCATAGTTCTCCTACATGTTACTATTTTTACAATTGAACCATGAGTTATTCATAGAAACATAATAAACTTTATGTAGTTAAAATATTCACATGTTACGGTTGAACTACCACATTATGATTCTAACTATTATTATTCACTGCATAAACATTGATCCTGTACATTACTACTATGAATTCCCGCAGCAACGCGCGGGGTGTCATCTAATATACTTAAGAACTTCACCCCCACTATAGTATTTATCTTAACATGCAAGCTATCCACATCAGCATGTTGCCATGTCAGCAATTCTCTCGTACCTCATGCGTGTTGGCCTCACTTTTTTCCATCGAACCGTTTCCTTTCATAGCGCCTCTTCTGCATGCATCCTTGCTTGCTTCTCTACGGGCTCTTCGTTCACATTCCACCGCCTGCGGCTGCATGGTTCACTCGCCAGCCACCACGTACGCGCGTAGCAGGAAAACAGAAGAACGCACATTGTATTCCATGCATTTCTTTCCATTGGATTTAAGCCATACAATTTTTCAACTGGGCTCGCCCAATAGTTGGTACGCAGCCAGGATTAATAGGACAAAGAATTGGTCATTATATATGCTAGGCCACAACGAACTAACACAGGCTACAACTCGCTTGGTCGTTCATGCTAACGCACGCTGCAACTTAATTGGTCATTATGCTAGCCCATGTAATGCATTAGGTCTCTCACGCTTCATCATCTTCCCCTCTGCGAGTTAATCGCGGCCGCTCTCTATTCCGCTCGCTGCCGCTACAACCGGCACTCTTTCGATTCATCGCCATGAAACGGCGGTAATATTAATCACCCCTCATTACCTTGCAAATCTGAGTGGCCGCACCTTCGTCTCTTTTAAAAGACGTGGTCAACCACGCACATGCTGCTTGCATCCTACTATCTAGACGCTCTCTATGTTCATCGGCTCCCATTTTCCTATCCCGGAGTTTATGCTTTTCTAATCAATAGGCATGATTCCCCTGTGAACTCATTCTCGCTACAATTTCTTCAGCAGGATAGAGAAAGTATTATCTATTTCATTCGCAAAACGAATTTCTTCTTTTATTCCTATTGTTTGCCCTAATGTTTTGTTTTCTGTCATTGCAAGATTTGATCCGAAATTTGAGAGTTGTGGAATGGCGAGCAACTGGCATTTGATAAGGTGAGAGATCATGTCAGTTATTGTGAAGAGGTTGTGCGTTCAAAAATTCCGTCGTGCGGCTATTGATTTGGAAATTCTGGTAATTGTGCTTGCTTCGTTGCTTGTGTCAATATAACAATGACCTGCACATCCGATTATCTTATTAACATGATTTGGGTGTGTGATCTCTTCATTGTTTGTTTCAGAGGATGTGGAGAGGAAGCAACAACGATGGCAAGAATAATTTCTAGGATTAATAGGATGATGGATCCCGTACAGTACTCATTTTTATGCTGCACACTTGATATTGCTATGGTAAATCACCATGACTCACTAATTCCTTTACACATTAGGCCATCGAGTATGATTCAGTATGATGTGAAGGCTTACATTTCACTCGGGAGAGGCTCTGAAGGAGATAATGGCAGGTCAGTTAATTTATTTCCTTTCATGAATCTATATAGTGATTTTACTAGAGATTTAGCGTTATTTTCTTTCAAGTTTTATGGTATCCACGTTGGACTGTAGGCTGAATTTCTTCTTCCAATATTCCAGTGTTAATGTGTCAAAGTGTTTCCTCTATCACTCGTGGCAGAATAGTTGGCATCCACATTTGAATACCATATCTACTGATATTTCTTTACAATTTCTTTTTTCCATTAGGCAAAATTAGCATACGTACGTATGGACTTGGTTATCTTACTATAATTTTCTGCACCTTTTTGTAGGGATCCATGAGGGGAGATCAATGCCATGTTTGAGCTGCCTAATATGTGCAACAGATGCAAAACATGTCTTGATTTGCCACCATGTTGCAATTACAAGAGTAGTAACTGATTTAGTACTATGTTAATGCCACAATTCCACGTTTTGAACAGGACAAGGTGACACTGAACAGTACACACTCAAATGTAGATTAACTTCGGCCATCTCATGCAGTCATGCTTTGTACACACACACACGTAGTCTAATGAATAAGTACCAGGGCCTTGGAAAAAATAATTTACGTTATACGCTAAGGTTCTGGAGTGAACATTTCAAATGCCATGTACAGTTCAGAATAGCTAACGCTAGCGAGCTGCAATAAGGTTATGTCACTTATCACCAAGGGGGCGATTAAATCCTAATCGTCAGGATCTATACCAGCACTTATTCATTGTCTTGCCTTGATCTATTTTATTTTGTACATCCTTCGGGTAATACAAGCTATCTGTTCCACAATGTGTTTATACTTTGTGAACATGATATCAAGTGATATGATTATGTAAATTAGCAATTATTATTTTATATAAAACATCTAACATCACTATTATTCAACCGTATAGTTTTACACTTATTTTCTTAACAATACATGCTACCAAATTCTCACAGCAACGCGCGGGGCATCATCTAGTTTCTACAATGAGTAACCCCCTAGACAGCCCATAAACTGCGGTTAAATAGTTGTTAACATGAGTGAAAATAATATGAATAGAATGCATACATGACAAACTCCATTTTATCCCACTGGACCAAATACTTTTGATGCATGGATTAATTCCTACGAAAATCACAAAGTTCGATGTCCTGTTAACAGAAAAATCGAAAAACAATTTTATTTTCATAGCTACTTTAGTGCTCTTGATAATCAAGCAAATGAACTCTAATATGGATGTAATTGGTACTAACATGTAGATCACAGAGAAGTACTCAAAATTGATATAAGGTACTAACTCATAGGATGTACAGAACAATAGTTGTAGTCTTTTGAAAACAGCCAAGTGATGTTTAAAAAAACTGTCGAATTCTTAGACTTAGCAAAATTTCAGGGATTTCCAGAATATTGTTTAAATCTTTGAAAAATCGTAGAAAATAATTCGTAGTTCGGATGAAAAAAACTTTGTACATGAAAGTTGTTTAGAACGACGAGACGAATCCGAATACGCAGCCCGTTCGTCCGCCACACATCCCTAGCATAGCGAATACACAACTTTCTCCCTTCGATTCATCTGTCCGAAAACGCAAAACACCGGGAATATTTTCCCGGATATTTCCCCCTTCACCGGTATCACCTCATACCGTGTTAGGGCACCCCTAGCACCGCTACTTGACATGTCATGCATCGTTATGCATCTGTTTGCATTATATTCATTGTTTCTTCCCCCTTTTCTCTCTGGTAGACTACGAGACTGACGCCACTGCTGGTGCCCCGATCGACTACGCTGTTGACGACCCCACTTTCTTGCCAGAGCAACCAGGCAAGCCCTCCCCTTGATCACCAGATATCGCCTACTCTTCTCTCTACTTCTTGCATTAGATTAGTGTAGCATGTTACTGCTTTCAGTTAATCCTATACTGCTGCATAGCCTGTCCTTGCTACTACTGTTGTGTCCTTTACCTGCTATCCTATTGCTTAGTATAGGATGCTAGTGTTCCATTAGTGGCCCTACACTCTTGTCCGTCTGCCATGCTATACTACTGGGCCGTGATCACTTTGGGAGGTGATCACGGGCATATACTATATACTTTACACTGTTACATTTCCGGTGATACTGTTCGGAGATGGGGGCTGAAGGGGCAGGTGGCTCCATCTAGGTAGTGGTGGGCCTGAGTTCTCGACGGCCCCCGACTGTTACTTTGAGGCGGAGCGACAGGGCAGGTTGAGACCACCTAGGAGAGAGGTGGGCCTGGCCCTGGTCGGCGTTCGCGGATACTTAACACATTTAACGAGATCTTAGTATTTGATCTGAGTCTGACTACTGGCCTATACGCACTAACCATCTACGCGGGGGGATAGTTATGGGCACTCGACGTCGTGGTATCAGCCGAAGCCTTCGTGACGTCAGCGACTGAGCGGCGCGCGCCGGGTTGGATTGGAACGCCTACTCTTATATAAGGGAGGCTAGGTCTGCTCACCGGCCGCGTACGCAACGTGCAGGTGTGCAATGGGCGATGGGCCCAGACCCCTGCGCCATAGGATTTAGACCGGCGCGCTGACCTCTCTGTTGTGCCTAGGTAGGGCTGCGACGTGTTGGTCTTCCAAGGCCGGGCATGACCCAGGAAAGTGTGCCCGGCCAAATGGGATCGAGCGTGTTGGGAAATGTGGTGCACCCCTGCAGGGAAGTTGATCTATTCGAATAGTCGTGTCCCTCGATAAAAGGATGACCCGGAGTTGTACCCTGACCTTATAACAACTAGAACCAGATACTTAATAAAACACAGCCTTCCAAGTGCCAGATACAACCGGTGATCGTTCTCTCACAGGGCGACGAGGGGAGGATCGCCGGGTAGGATTATGCTATGCGATGATACTTGGTGAACTTACCATCTACTCTCTTCTCCTGCTGCAAGATGGAGGTTACCAGAAGCGTAGTCTTTGATATGACTAGCTATCCCCCTCTTATTTCGGCATTCTGCAGTTCAGTCCACATATGATATCCTTATTCCATTTGATACCAATGCATACATATGTAGTGAAGCTCCTTGCTTGTGAGTACTTTGGATGAGTACTCACGGTTGCTTTGCTCCCTCTTTTCCCCCTTTTTGTACCTGATTGTTGCGACCAGACATTGGAGCCCAGGAGCCAGGCGCCACCGTCGACGACTACTACTACTCGGGAGGTGCCTACTACTACGTGCAGCCCGCTGACGACGACCAGGAGTAGTTTAGGAGGATCCCAGGCAGGAGGCCTGCGCCTCTTTCGATCTGTATCCCAGTTTGTGCTAGCCTTCTTAAGGCGAACTTGTTTAACTTATGTTTGTACTCAGATATTGTTGCTTCCGCTGACTCGTCTATGATCGAGCTCTTGTATTCACGCCCTCGAGGCCCCTGGCTTGTAATATGATGCTTGTATGACTTATTTTATTTGTAGAGTTGTGTTGTGATATCTTCCCGTGAGTCCCTGATCTTGATCGTACATGTTTGCGTGTATGATTAGTGTACGATTGAATCGGGGGCGTCACAGGTATGGTGGCTGTTTTGAGGAAGGTATATGGTAGGTGTACGATACCGGTGAAAGGTGCGCGGTATTAGAGAGGCTAGCAAAGGTGGAAGGGTGAGAGTGCGTATAATCCATGGACTCGACATTAGTCATAAAGAACTCATATACTTATTAAAAAAATCTAGAAGTTATCAAAGCAAAGTATTACGCACATGCTCCTAGGGGGATAGATTGGTAGGAAAAGACCATCGCTCGTCCCCGACTGCCACTCATAAGGAAGACAATCAATAAATAAATCATGCTCCGACTTCATCACATAACGGTTCATCATACGTGCATGCTACGGGAATCACAAACCTTAACACAAGTATTCTTTAAATTCACAACTACTCAACTAGCATGACTTTAATATTATCACCTCCATATCTCAAAGCAATTATCATGTTTCAATCTTTTCTTAGTATTCAACACACTCAAAAGAAAGTTTCACAAATCTTGAATACCAAGCATATTATTATTAAGCAAATTACCATGCTATTAAGAGACTCTCAAAATAATTTAAGTGAAGCATGTGAGATCAATAGTTTCTTTAAAACGAATCCACCACCGTGCTCTAAAAGATCTAAGTGAAGCACATAGAGCAAAATTATAATGCTCAAAAGATATAAGTGAAGCACATAGAGCAAAACTACTTAGCTCAAAAGATATAAGTGAAGCACATAGAGTATTCTATCAAATTTTAATTCATGTATGGCTCTCTCAAAAGGTGTGTACAGCAAGGATGATTGTGGCATACTAAGACACAAAGACACAAATAATACAAGACGCTCCAAGCAAAACACATATCATGTTGGTGAATAAAAATATAGTTCCAAGTAAATTACCGATGGAAGTGGACGAAAGAGGGGATGCCTTCCGGGGCATCCCCAAGCTTTGACTTCTTGGTGTCCTTGGATTATCTTGGGGGTGCCATGGGCATCCCCAAGCTTAGGCTCTTGCCACTCCTTGTTCCATAATCCATCAAAAGAATTCACCCAAAACTTGAAAACTTCACAACACAAAACTCAAAATAGAAAACTCGTGAGCTCCGTTAGCGAAAGAAAACAAAAGACCACTTCAAGGTACTGTAATGAACTCATTCTTTATTTATATTGGTGTTAAACCTACTGTATTTCCAACTTCTCTATGATTATAAACTATTTTACTAGCCATAGATTCATCAAAATAAGCAAACAACACACGAAAAACAGAATCTGCAAAAACAGAACAGTCTGTAGTAATCTGTAGCTAGCACAAGATCTAGAACCCCAAAAATTCTAAAATAAATTTATGGACGTGAGGAATTTATCTATTAATCATCTGCAAAAATAATTAACTAAATATCACTCTTAAAATAAAAATGACAGCAGTTCTCGTGAGCGCTAAAGTTTCTGTTTTTTACAGCAAGTTCAACAAGACTTTCCCCAAGTCTTCCCAACGGTTCTACTTGGCACAAACACTAATTAAACACAAAAAACACAACCAAAACAGAGGCTAAATAATTTATTTATTACTAAACAGGAGCAAAAGGCAAGGAATAAAAATAAAATTGGGTTGCCTCCCAACAAGCGCTATCGTTTAACGCCCCTAGCTAGGCATAAAAGCGAGGATAGATCTTGGTATTGCCATCTTTGGTAGGCAATCCATAAGTGGCTCTCATGATAGTTTCATATGGTAATTTTATTTTCTTTCTTATAAAGTGTTCCATGCCCTTTTTTAATGGAAATTGAAATCTAATATTCCCTTCCTTCATATCAATAATCGCACCAACCATTCTAAGGAAAGGTCTACCAAGAATAATAGGGCAAGAAGGATTGCAATCTATGTCAAGAACAATGAAATCTACGGGCAAATAATTCCTATTTGCAACAATAAGAACATCATTAATCCTTCCCATAGGTTTCTTAATAGTGGAATCAGCAAGATGCAAGTTTAGAGAGCAATCATCAAAGTTACGGAAATCTAGTAAATCACACAAAGTCTTGGGAATAGTAGAGACACTAGCACCCAAATCACACAAAGCATAAAACTCATGATCTTTAATTTTAATTTTAATAGTTGGTTCCCACTCATCATAGAGTTTTCTAGGGATAGAAACTTTCAACTCAAGTTTTTCTTCATAAGATTGCATCAAGGCATCAACAATATGTTCGGTGAAGGCTTTATTTTGACTATAAGCATGTGAAGAATTTAGCACGGATTGCAACAAGGAAATACAATCAATTAAAGAGCAACTTTCATAATTAAATTCCTTTAAATCCAATATAGTGGGTTTAGCAACATCTAGATTTTTATTTCTTTCAATCCCACTTTCATCAATTTCATCATTAAGATCTAAACACTCCGAATTTTTAGAATGCCTTCTAGGTAAAGGAAGATCATATTCAGTTTCATCAAGATTCATATTGCAAAATAAAGATTTAATAGGAGACACATCAATAACTTTTAGATCTTCATCTTTATTTTCATAGGCATTGGAAGAACACGCTTTAATAAAGGCATCTTTGGAAACACGCATCCTAGCGGTTCTTTCCTTACACTCATCAATAGAAATTCTCATGGCTTTTAGAGACTCATTGATATCATGCTTAGGTGGAATAGATCTAAGTTTCAAAGAATCAACATCAAGAGCAATTCTATCAACGTTCCTAGCCAAATCATCAATCTTAAGCAATTTTTCTTCAATCATAGCATTAAAATTCTTTTGCGAAGAAATAAATTCTTTAATATTAGATTCAAAATCAGAGGGTATCTTATTATAATTCCCATAAGAGTTATTGTAGGAATTCCCATAATTATCAGAAGTATTACTAGGATATGGCCTAGGATTAAAATTTCCTCTATAAGGGTTGTTACCAAAATTATTCCTACCAACAAAATTCACATCCATAGAATCATTGTTATTCTCAATCAAAGTAGACAAAGGCATATCATTAGGATCAGAAGAAACACTCTTAGTAGCAAATAATTTCATAAGTTCATCCTTCTTTCCACTCAACACATTAATTTCTTCTATCGTATGCATTTTTTTATTAGAAGATCTTTCAGTATGCCATTGAGAATAATTAACCATAATATTATCTAGGAGTTTAGTAGCATCTCCTAAAGTGATTTCCATAAAAGTGCCTCTCGCGGCCGAATCTAAAAGATTTCTAGAAGCAAAATTCAATCCGGCATAAAAAAAATTGTATAATCATCCACAAATTCAAACCATGAGTAGGGCAATTACGTATCATTAATTTCATTCTCTCCCAAGCTTGTGCAACATGTTCATGATCAAGTTGTTTAAAGTTCATAATATCGTTTCTAAGAGAGATGATCTTAGCGGGAGGAAAATACTTAGAGATAAAAGCATCTTTGCACTTGTTCCATGAATCAATACTATTCTTAGGCAAAGACGAAAACCAAGCTTTAGCACGATCTCTAAGCGAAAAAGGAAATAGCTTCAATTTAACGACATCATTATTGACATCTTTTTTCTTTTGCATATCACATAAATCAACGAAGCTATTCAGATGAGTAGCGGCATCTTCACTAGGAAGGCCAGCGAATTGATCTTTCATAACAAGATTCAACAAAGCAATATTAATTTCACAAGATTCAGCATCGGTAAGAGGAGCAATCAGAGTGCTAAGGAAATCATCATTATTGGTGTTGGTGAAGTCACACAATTTAGTAGTATCTTGAGCCATTGCGACAAACAAGCAATCTAACACATGAGCAAACAAAAAGAAAACAGGCAAAAAGAGGCAAATAGAGAGGGAGGATAGGGAGAGAGAGGGCAAATAAAACGGCAAGGGTGAATTGGGGGGAGAGGAAAACGAGAGGCAAATGGCAAATAATGTAATGCGAGAGATAGGGATTGTGATGGGTACTTGGTATGTTGACTTTTTGCGTAGACTCCCCGGCAACGGCGCCAGAAATCCTTCTTGCTACGTCTTGAGCTTGCGTTGGTTTTCCCCGAAGAGGAAGGGATGATGCAGCAGAGTAGCGTAAGTATTTCCCTCAGTTTTTGAGAACCAAGGTATCAATCCAGTAGGAGCCCACGCTCAAGTCCCTCGTACCTGCACAAAGAGATAGCTACTCGCAACCAACGCGATTAGGGGTTGTCAAGCCCTTCACGGTCACTTACGAGAGTGAGGTCTGATAGATATAATATTTTTTGGTATTTTTGGTATAAAGATGCAAAGTAAAAAGTAAAGGCAAAGTAAAAAATCAAAGCAAGATTAAAGTAATAGAGATTGATATGATGAGAATAGACCCGGGGGCCATAGGTTTCACTAGTGGCTTCTCTCAAGAGCATAAGTATTCTACGGTGGGTGAACAAATTACTATTGAGCAATTGACAGAATTGAGCATAGTTATGAGAATGTCTAGGTATGATCATGTATATAGGCATCACGTCCGTGACAAGTAGATCGAAACGATTCTGCATCTACTACTATTACTCCACTCATCGACCGCTATCCAACATGCATCTAGAGTATTAAGTTAAAAACAGAGTAATGCCTTAAGCAAGATGACATGATGTAGAGAGATAAATTCATGCAATATGAAATAAACCCCATCTTGTTATCCTCGATGGAAACGATACAATACGTGCCTTGTTGCCCCTTCTGTCACTAGGTAAGGACACCACAAGATCGAACCCAAAGCTAAGCACTTCTCCCATGGCAAGAACTACCAATCTAGTTGGCCAAACCAAACGGATAATTCGAAGAGACTTGCAAAGATAACCAATCATACATAAAAGAATTCAGAGAAGATTCAAATATTATTCATAGATAGACTTGATCATAAACCCACAATTCATCGGTCTCAACAAACACATCGCAAAAAGAAAATTACATCGAATAGATCTCCACAAGAGAGGGGGAGAACTTTGTATTGAGATTCAAAGAGAGAGAAGAAGCCATCTAGCTACTAACTATGGACCCGAAGGTCTGAGGTAAACTACTCACACATCATCGGAGAGGCTATGATGATGTAGAAGCCCTCCATGATGACGGCCCTCTTCCGGCGGAGCTCCGGAACAGGCCCCAAGATGGGATCTCGTGGATACAGAAAGTTGCGGCGGTGGAATTAGGTTTTTGGCTCCTGTTTTGATCGTTTGGGGGTACGTGTGTATATATAGGAGGAAGAAGTACGTCGGAGGAGCAACGAGGGGCCCACGAGGCAGGGGGCACGCCCTAGGGGGGCGCCCCCCACCCTCGTGATCACCTCTTTTGTTCCTTGGAGCAGGGTCCAAGTCTCCTGGATCACGTTCGGTGAGAAAATCACGTTCCCGAAGATTTTATTCTGTTTGGACTCCGTTTGATATTCCGTTTATCCGAAACACTGAAATAGGCAAAAAAACAGCAATTCTGGGCTGGGCCTCCGGTTAATAGGTTAGTCCCAAAAATAATATAAAAGTGGAAAATAAAGCCCAATATAGTCCAAAACAATAGATAATATAGCATGGAGCAATCAAAAATTATAGATACGTTGGAGACGTATCAGCGCGCCCTACCCCCTGGGCGCGCCCCCTGCCTCGTGGCCCCCCTGATGGCCTTCCAGTGCCCATCTTCTGCTATATGGAGTCTTTCGTTGAGGAAAAAATTGTAAGCAAGCTTTCGGGGTGAGACTCCGCCGCCACGAGGCGGAACCTTAGCAGAACCAATCTAGGGCTCTGGCGGAGCTGTTCTGCCGGGGACACTTCCCTTCGGGAGGGGGAAATCATCGCCATCGTCATCACCAACGCTCCTCTCATCGGGAGAGGGCAATCTTCATCAACATCTTAACCAGCACCATCTCCTCTCAAAACCCTAGTTCATCTCTTGTATCCAATTCTTGTCTCCAAGTCCAGGATTGGTACCTGTGGGTTGCTAGTAGTGTTAATTACTCCTTGTAGTTGATGCTAGTTGGTTTATTTGGTGGAAGATCATATGTTCAGATCCTATATGCACATTAATACCCCTCTGATTATGAACATGAATATGCTGTGTGAGTAGTTACGTTTGTTCCCGAGGACATGGGAGAAGTCTTGCTATTAGTAGTCATGTGAATTTGGTATTCGTTCGATATTTTGATGAGATGTATGTTGTCTCTCCTCTAGTGGTGTTATGTGAATGTCGACTACATGACACTTCACCATTATTTGGTCCTAGAGGAAGGCATTGGGAAGTAATAAGTAGATGATGGGTTGCTAGAGTGACAGAAGCTTAAACCCTAGTTTATGCCTTGCTTCATAAGGGGCTGATTTGGATCCATATGTTTCATGCTACGGTTAGGTTTACCTTAATACTTTTGTTGTAGTTGGGGATGCTTGCAATAGAGGTTAATCATAAGTGGGATGCTTGCCCAAGTAAGGACAGTACCCAAGCATCAGTCCCCCCACATACCAAATTATCAAAGTACCGAACGCGAATCATATGAATGTGATGAAAACTAGCTTGACGATATTCCCATGTGTCCTCGGGAGCGCTTTACATCATATAAGAGTTTGTCCAGGCTTGTCCTTTGCTACAAAAAGGATTGAGCCACCTTGCTGCACTTTATTTACTTTTGTTACTTGTTGCTCGTTACAAATTATCTTATCACAAAACTATTTATTACCTATAATTTCAGTGCTTGCAGAGAATACCTTGTTGAAAACCGCTTATCATTTCCTTCTGCTCCTCGTCGGGTTCGACACTCTTACTTATCGAAAGTACTACAATAGACCCCCTATACTTGTGGGTCATCATAGCACCATGTTCTTCATATAGAGAGTCTCTTGAGTTATCACTTTCATATACTAGTGGGAATTTTCATTATAGAACTTGGCTTGTATATTCCAACGATGGGCTTCCTCAAGTGCCCTAGGTCTTCATGAGCAAGCAAGTTGGATGCACACTCACTTAGTTTCAGTTTGAGCTTTCATACACTTATAGCTCTTAGTGCATCCATTGCATGGCAATCCCTACTCCTCGCATTGGCATCAATTGATGGGCATCTCCATAGCCCATTGATTAGCCGCGTCGATGTGAGACTTTCTCCTTTTTGTCTTCTCCACACAACCTCCACCATCATATTCTATTCCATCTATAGTGCTATGTCCATGGCTCACACTCATGTATTGCGTGAAAGTTGAAAAGGTTTGAGAACGTCAAAAGTATGAAACAATTGCTTGGCTTGTCGTCGGGGTTGTGCATGATTTGAATATTTTGTGTGGTGAAGATGGAGCATAGCCAGACCATATGATTTTGTAGGGATAACTTTCCTTGGCCATGTTATTTTGAAAAGACATGATTGCTTTATTAGTATGCTTGAAGTGTTATTGTCTTAATGTCAAATGATAGACTATTGCTTTGAATCACTTGTGTCTTAATATTCATGCCATGATTAGATTACATGATCAATATTATGATAGGTAGCATTTCACATCAAAAATTATCTTTTTTTATCATTTACCTACTCGAGGACGAGCAGGAATTAATCTTGGGGATGCTGATACGTCTCCGTCGTATCTATAATTTTTTATTGTTCCATGCCAATATTATACAACTTTCATATAATTTTGGTAACTTTTCATACTATTTTTGGGACTAACATATTGATCCAGTGCCCAGTGCCAGTTCCTATTTGTTACATGTTTTTTATTTCGTAGAAAATTCATATCAAACGGAGTCCAAACGGGATAAAAACTTACGCTAGATTTTTTTGGAATATATGTGAATTTTGGGAAGAAAGAATCAACGCGAGACGATACCCGAGGGGGCCACGAGGCAGGGGGCGCGCCCCAGGGGGGTGGGGACGCCCCTGACCCTCGTGGCCACCCCGTAAGGAGGTTGGTGCCCTTCTTTCGCCACAAGAAAGCCAATATCCGGATACATATCGCGTTAAAATTTCAGCCCAATCGGAGTTACGGATCTCCGGGAATATAAGAAACGGTGAAAGGCCAGAATCTGGAACGCAGAAACAGAGAGAGACAGAGAGAAAGATCCAATCTCGGAGGGGCTCTCGGCCCTCCCATGCCATGGAGGCCATGTACTAGAGGGGAAACCCTTCTCCCATCTAGGGAGAAGGTCAAGGAAGAAGAAGAAGAAGAAGAAGAAAGGGGGCTCTCTCCTCCTCTCTCCCGGTGGCGCCGGAACGCCGCCGGGGCCATCATCGCGACAACGATCTACACCAACACCTCCGTCATCTTCAATAACGTCTTCATCACCTTTCCCCATCTATCTACAGCGGTCCACTCTCCCGCAACCCGATGTACCCTCTACTTGAACATGGTGCTTTATGCTTCATATTATTATCCAATGATGTGTTGCCATCCTATGATGTCTGAGTAGATTTTCGTTGTCCTATCATTAATTGGTGAATTGCTATGATTGGTTTAATTTGCTTGTAGTTATGTTGCTGTCCTTTGGTGCCCATCATATGAGCGTGCGCATGGATCACACCATAGGGTTAGTTGTATGTTGATAGGACTATGTATTGGAGGGCAAGAGTGACATAAGCTTCAACCTAGCATAGAAATTGATGCATATGGGATTGAAGGGGGACCAATATATCTTAATGCTATGGTTGGGTTTTACCTTAATGAACGTTAGTAGTTGTGGATGCTTGCTAATAGTTCCAATCATAAGTGCATAGAATTCCAAGTCAGGGATGACATGCTAGCAGTGGTCTCTCCCACATAAAACTTGCTATCGGTCTAGTAAAGTAGTCAATTGCTTAGGGACAATTTCGCAACTCCTACCACCACTTTTCCACACTCGCTATACTAACTTTATTGCTTCTTTACCTAAAACAGCCCCTAGTTTTTATTTACATGCTCTTTATATTCTTGCAAACCTATCCAACAACACCTACAAAGTACTTTTAGTTTCATACTTGTTTTAGGTAAAGCGAACGTTAAGCGTGCGTAGAGTTGTATCGCTGGTCAATAGAACTTGAGGGATTTGTTCTACCTTTAGCTCCTCATTAGGTTCGACACTCTTACTTATCGAAAGAGGCTACAATTGATCCCCTGTACTTGTGGGTTATCAATTATCATTCTTGGATGTTTTACAGTCATTTTATAGTCATTTTATATCATTTTTTTGGTACTAACCTATTGACATAGTGCCAAGTGCGAGTTGCTATTTTCTGCATGTTTTTTACATCGTAGGAAATCAATATCAAACGGAGTCCAAAGGCAGCAAAACTTTTTGTGGATTTTTTTGGACCAAAAGACATCCAGTGTGCCAAAGAAGTGCCGAAGAGGGAGCTCGAGGTGAGCACAAGACACCAGGGCGTGCCTGGAGACCCAGGCGCGCCCTGGTGGGTTGTGCCCACCTTGGTGGCCTCCTACACTGCCTATTTGCTCTATAAATACCCCAATATTCCAGAAACCCTAGGGGTGTCGACGAAAATCAATTCCAGCCGCCACAAGTTCCAGAACCACTAGATCCAATCTAGACACCATCACGAAGGGGTTCATCGTGTCCATTGGTGCCTCTCCAATGATGCGTAAGTAGTTCTTTGTAGACCTATTGGTCTGTAGTTAGTAGCTAGATGGCTTCCTCTCTCTCTTTTGATTATCATACAATGGTCTCTTGGAGATCCATATGATGTAACTCTTTTTGCGGTGTGTTTGTTGGGATCCGATGAACTTTGAGTTTATAATCAGATCTATCTTTTTATCCATGAAAGTTATTTGAGTCTTCTTTGATCTCTTATATGCATGATTGCTTATAGCCTTGTATTTCTTCTTCGATATTTGTGTTTTGTTTGGCCAACTTGATCTATTTATCTTGCAATGGGGAGAGATGCTTTGTGATGGGTTCGATCGTACGGTGCTTGATCCCAGTGACAAAACGGGAACTGACACGTATGTATCGTTGCTATTAAGGATAACAAGATGGGGTCTATTTATACATAAATAGATCTTGTCTACATCATGTCATCGTTCTTATTGCATTATTCCGTTTCTCCATGAACTTAATACACTAGATGCATGCTGGATAGCGGTCGATGTGTGGAGTAATAGTAGTAGATGCAGGCAGGAGTCGGTCTACTAATCTTGGACTTAATGCCTATTGAAAGTGCTAGTTATCGACTAGAGGGGGGTGAATAGGCGATTTTTATGGAAGTCTTCAAAACACAGGGGCTTTGAAGACAACCAGAAGTGTAAGTGCATCTAGTGCCACCCCTAGTTGGTTTTGGAGTATTGACGACAAACCTAGTTGAGGGACTAATGTGTTTGTGAGAATTGCAGGATAACATAGGTAGAAGTCCCTCATTGATTCGGTTTTCCTACCAGAGATGACCCCTAAAAATGTATGAAGACATTGATGTCAAAGGTGGTATATGAAGATATTCACATTGAAGACTATGACAAGAGAAGACATCGCATGAAGCCTATGGAGCTCGAAGACTTAGATCTTTCGTAGTTCTTTTTCTTCTTTGTTGAGTCATAGGAACCACCGTACTGTTAAGTGGGGTCCAAGAGAACCAGTCAGAATGACTGAAGTGATGCTTAACCAAAACCTATGTCTTCGAGTGAAGACTATGAGAGCGAATCTTGTCCAGAGTCGGACAAGTCAGCTTTGCTTGTAGCCCAAGTAAAGTTGCCGTGTGTGTTTGAAATCTGACCGTTGGAACACGTGTCAGTTCCTTAGTGACCCAGGGTCATTTCGGACAAATCAGGTCGGGTTGCCTAGTGGCTATAAATAGCCCACCCCCTACAACCATAAACGGTTGGCTGCTCAGAGTTAGAGTACGGCTTTTGTTGTTTGAGAGCAACCCACCTTGAAGCCTTTGAGAGAGAATTCCTTGCGAGGATAAAGCCCTAACCACCCAGAGCCAAAGAGTGTTAGGCATCACTTAAGTCTTCTTGTCTGTGTGATCTGAAGACTTATTACACTTGAGGACTGTGAATCCTCCAGCCGGTTAGGCGTCGCATTCTGAGCATCCAAGAGACATTGTGGATCGCCGGTGAACGAAGTCTGAAGGTTTGGGAGTCTACCTTGAAGACTTACCAGAGTGATTGGGCGAGGTCTGTGTGACCTTAGCTCAAGGGGAATACGGTGAGGACTGGGTGTCCTGAGCTGCGTGTTCAGGACTGGGTGTCCAGGACTGTGTGTCCTCAAGTTTAAATACCTAGCCGCCCTAACCAGACGTACAGTTGTCACAGAAACTGGAACTGGTCCAACAAATCATTGTCTTCAACGAGTCACTGGTTTCATCCTTCCCTTCCCTTTACTTACTGTTGGTCCTTGTGAAGTCATTGTATGATTGCACTATCTTTTGTCTTCACTGAGTGACTGCGTGTTCTGTTTGGCTTCATAATATCTTCCTACCTGATCCTTACTACCTAGCTGCTATTAGTCATTGTGCTTTCACTTCATTGAATACTTGACTATGGTTTGCCTAGTGTAGTCTACCTTCCGCTGCATGGTAATAGGTTTATTTCTATCGTTTGTCTTCGAAACTTCCACGTTTTGAAGACTTTCATAAAAATCACCTATTCACCCCCCTCTAGTCGATATAACGCACTTTCAATTGGTATCAGAGCAAGGTACTCCCTTGTTCTGTGTGATTCGGTTTAACCACCTGGAGTTTTAGCTATGTCGACTGCAGGGATAATTAAAGTCTCCGCTGCGTGCCCCGTCTTCGATGGAACTGAATATCCCTACTGGAAGAATAAGATGCGCATGCATATTGAAGCCATTGACGTCGACCTATGGTATGTCGTCAAGAACGGCGTTCCCAAGGCTGGAGAAGGTGTCACTGCTGCTGATGTCAAGAAGTTCATTCAACTGGACTCTACTGCCAAGAATATCATCTGTGGTCATCTGATCAAAGGACAGTATGGCCGCGTGAATCCTTTGGAAACATCTAAGCTAGTCTGGGACTGGCTCTCCAAGGTCAACGAAGGTGTCTCAACCCAGAGAGATCAGAGAATCAGTGTCCTTCGCAACCTCTTCAACCGCTTCAAGAGAAATGACAATGAGAATGTCCAGCTCACGTTTGATCGACTCACTGACATCACAAATGAGCTTCAAGCCCTCAGCGCTACTGAGATCACCAAGCATGAAGTCGTCAAGACACTACTGAGATCACTTGACAATTCGTTTGACACCCTAGCCCTGATGATTCAAGAACGTCCTGATTTCAAGACACTCGATCCGTCTGACATACTTGAGAGGCTCAACACACATGAGTTTTAGCTTTTTGAGAAAAGAGATATCTACGGTCCAAACTATGGGCGAACTCGTGCCTTGAAGGCAAAAGCTGTCTCCTCATCTGAAGAAGAATCTGACAGCAGTTCTGATGATCCTGAAGACATTGGAAAGGAACTTGCTATGCTTGTGAAGAAGTTCCAAAAATTCACCAAGAAGAAAGGTTTCAGAAAGTCCTCACGATCAAGCTCAAGGAATGATGAAGCTTCTGCTCATGACTACAAGAAGAAAACATGCCAAAAGTGCAAGAAACCTGGCCACTTCATCTCTGAGTGTCTGCAGTGGGACAATGAGAACAAAAAGAAGAAGAAGAGCAAGGAATATGACTCTGACGACAAGAAGAAGAATAAATACTCAAAGTCTTCTTCCAAGTCTTCCTCAAAGTCTTCATCACATAAGAAGAGCTCATCTGGCAAGGCACGTGCATTTGTTGGCAAGGAAATGGATTCAGAGGAGGAGTCCGCTTCTGAGGAGGCGGAGGTGGAGTCTGAGGAGGAGTCCGACTCTGGCGTTGCAAGTCTGGCTACAGCATACGTTGCCAAGTCCATCTTCAACACTGAAGACAATGACTTCATCACCGACACCGATGAAAATGACAAGGACTGCTCCGCTCCTACCTACTGCTTCATGGCACGCGGTGCCAAGGTAAACACACGCACTACTCACTATCAAACATCTAGTGAAGATGACTCTGATTGTGGTTCAAAACCCAGCTACAAAACACCAGCTAAAATTGCAACTGAACAAAAGAAAGCTATGGAACATATTCAAAAACTGTTAGACAAAAGCGATGATCTATTAGACGCTGAAATGACTCGATCTGAGTCCTTAATTGAAGACATAAAAAATCTTCACGTTAAGTATGAGGAACTTGAAAGTCGTCATGAAACGCTCTCAACAACTCGTGAAAAGCTTTCCTATGATTATCTTCAAAGGAAGCAAGATCTTGAGAAATTGAGAGCGGCTCATGAAGATCTTCAAAAGGAAAACGAGTCACTTCGCGCCAAACAGATCAGTTTCGCTCAGGAAGGATTTGAACCACCATGTCTTAAATGCATTGAGCGTGATAATGCTACTTCTGTTGCTGAATGTTCTACTGCTGCTACTGTTGCAATATCTTCAACTGTTGATGTGGGAACTAACCCCTCTGCTGAGGATACCTCTGCTATTGCTGGTGAGAATGCTAGGTTGAAGACATTGCTTGAAACAGGGATGTACAAAAGTCTTAAAGGGCATCAGACACTATGTGATGTCCTCAAAAGGCAGATTCTGAACCGAAACCCGAGGAAAGAGGGTGTTGGGTTCGTAAGGAAAATGAATGCTGATGGCTCTTACTGGAAACCTGAGCAGTACCCAAAAACCACATGGGTTGCTGCAAAGGAACCTTCAGCAGATCCATCCAATCTATCTGGCTTCACTTGTGCTAACCCCATTGTCATTGATGAATCCTCTGATGCAAACTATAAACTGTTTAAGAATCAGAATGGTGAAGTTTTTGCCAGGTATATTGGTACTAACTGCAGGAATGGACCACCTATGAAGAAGATATGGGTGCCAAAAAGGTGTTTGGAAAATCTTCCTGTGAATGTCGTCATGACACCACAGGTGAAGAAGACAAACCCCAGACCACAGGCTTCATACGGTCCAAAGGCTTCATACAGACAGAGGACTCACCTGAGTCGCACTAACGCAAATGTTTTGCAGGGAAACCATACTCAGGCCTATGAATATGAGCCCGGTTCATCGAACCGCCATGTTCATAAGACCAAGAACTATTCTACTTATTCTTATGAGTACTATTGTCCGCCTGCAAGACTTTTTGCTAGGGCTCCAAAGCCAAAGTTCTCAGACGCTGCACTTAGACTTATTGCTTCTAAGCCACCCTTGAAGATGTGGGTGGCTAAGAAAGCTTAAACTCTCTTTTGCAGGGAAAGGTCTCCAGCAGAAAACCAAAATCGTCTGACGCTATTGCTGGGGACCTTAAACATCTTGTAGGGCACAAGATCAAATGCCCGAATGGTCTTACTATGTACTTCATTCCTGAATTGCTTGCTACTCTCCCTATCAGTCCTAATCTGGATCTAATCTTTCATGACCCACTGGTTCATCAAATGTTTTTGCTTCACAATTCTCTTCGTGAAGCATATCCCCCTAACTGCATTGTAGGGTACGACACCAGCATCTTCAGAATGGATTATTGATAGTGGGTGTACCAATCACATGATTGGCAAAAGAAGCCTTCTTATGGACTCAACCTTACGTCCATCCGACAAGAGTCACATCACATTTGCTGACACTGGTAAAAGTAAGGTATTGAGTCTAGGTAGAGTTGCAATCTCAAAGGATCAACACATGGATAAAGTCATGCTTGTTGAATCCCTTGGCTTCAACTTAATGTCTGTCTCAATGCTTTGCGATTTGAACATGATCGTAATGTTTGGAAAATATCGTTGCCTTGTTCTAATGGAATCTGACAAGTCTCTAGTGTTTGAAGGGTATCGGAAAGATGATTTGTACGTGGTAGATTTCTTAGAAGGACCACAGCTTGCCGTATGTCTTCTAGCAAAAGCTTCAGAATGCTGGCTCTGGCATCGGAGGCTAGGGCATGCTGGCATGAGGAACCTCCACACCCTTGCAAAGAAGAAGCATGTCATAGGCATCGAGGGCGTCAAGTTCAAGAAAGATCACTTATGCGGTGCCTGTGAAGCAGGAAAGATGACAAGGGCCAAACATCCCTCGAAAATAATCATGACAACTACTCGACCCTTCGAACTGCTCCACATGGATCTTTTCGGTCCCACTCATTACTCAACTCTTACTACTACTGCTTGTCTCTATGGCTTTGTCATTGTTGATGATTATTCTAGATATACTTGGGTGCACATAATCCTCTACAAGACTGAAGTGCAGGATGTCTTCAGACGCTTTGCCAATCGAGCAATGAACAACTATGGCGCCAAGATAAAGCACATCAGAAGTGACAATGGCACTGAATTCAAGAACACTGGCCTTGATACATATCTTGATACTTTGGGCATCACACATGAATTCTCAGCCCCGTACACGCCATAGCAGAATGGCGTCATCGAACGAAAGAACAGAACACTCATTGAGATGGCCCGAACGATGCTTGACGAATACAAGACTCCAAGAAAATTCTGGCCTGAAGCCATTGATATTACATGCCATACAATCAATCGTATTTATCTTCACAAGCTTCTGAACAAGACATCTTATGAGCTCCTTACTGGCAAGAAGCCAAATGTCAGTTACTTCAGAGTATTTGGAGCCAGGTGCTGGATCAAGGATCCACATCACACTTCAAAATTTGCACCAAAAGCACATGAGGGTTTTATGCTTGGATATGGAAAGGATTCGCACTCCTACAGAGTCTTCAATCTCTTTCATTATAAAGTGGTTGAAACAGTGGATGTGCGGTTCGATGAGACTAACGGTTCACAAAGAGAGCACCTGCCAAATGTGCTAGATGAAGTTCCATCCAGTGAATCAATCAAACTAATGGGAACTGGAGAAATCATACCCTCTGAAGCTCAACCTGAAGAGGAACTTATCATATCCGCACCTGATCAACCTGAAGACAATGCTCAGCCTGAAGACAATCCTTCTAACAATGACAATGATCAGCAAGAGCAAAATCTTCGCCCTGTACATCCTCGTGTTGCTAATGAAGTGCAGATTGAGAGAATAATTGATAGCATCAATGCACCCGGTCCGCTCACTCGTTCAAGGGCAACTCAGCTAGCAAATTTCTATGGGCACTTCGCATTCGTCTCAATAACAGAACCCAAGAAAGTTGAAGAAGCCTTCATGGAACCTGAATGGATTCAAGCTATGCAAGAAGAGCTTCAACAGTTTGAGATGAATAACATATGGGAACTGGTTAAGCGTCCTGACCCTCGGAAGCACAATATAATAGGCACCAAATGGATATACCGCAACAAGCAAGATGATCATGGTCAAGTTGTCAGAAACAAAGCTTGTCTTGTTGCTCAAGGATATACTCAAGTGGAAGGGATTGACTTTGATGAAACATTTGCTCCCGTGGCTCGACTTGAAGCCATACGCATACTGCTGGCCTATGCAAATCATCATAACATACTTCTATATCAAATGGATATGAAGAGCGCTTTTCTCAATGGCAAGATTGAAGAAGAAGTGTATGTTGCATAACCGCCTGGCTTTGAAGATCCAAAACATCCTGACATGGTATACAAGCTCAACAAGGCACTGTATGGCCTCAAACAAGCCCCTCGGGCTTGGTATGACACACTCAAATACTTCCTGAAGAGCAAAGGCTTCATACCTGGTTCCCTCGACCCCACTCTCTTCCTCGGTCTTCAAATACGACAGCAACGCAACGACATCTTCATATCTCAAGAGAAGTATCTCAAAGATTGCCTGAAGAAGTTCGGTATGCAAGACTGCAAAGGCTTCACGACGCCAATGCCAGCCAAACATCATATGGGTCCCGACGACAATGCTAAAGAGTTCGATCAAAAGGTATACCGCTCCATGATTGGTTCTTTACTTTATCTATGTGCATCTAGGCCAGATATCATGCTTAGTGTTTGCATGTGTGCTCGATTCCAAGCGGCACCAAAGGAGTCGCATCACTTAGCTGTGAAGCGAATTCTTCGATATTTGGCTCACACCCCAACTCTAGGATTATGGTATCCAAAGGGCTCGGAGTTTGATGTAGGGTAGAACCCTAGTGGCCCGATCTTTCACGAAAGGAGCGGAATCCCGCGAAGAACACGAAGAACACGAGGAGGAAACACGAGGGGAAATCACAAAGGGGCACAAAGAGGAACACTCAAACCAACAAGATAGTCACACATGTGATAGATCCTCGAATACATAAGAGAAGATACACGATCCACGGACAACTAAGGACGATACAAGGGTAGCCAGTCTTCTCCGTGAGGAGGTCTTGAATCCACGGGGGATCTTCCCTTAGAAAGGGGGCTTGAATCCAAAGGGATCTTCTCCGAAGAGGCCGCAGTCTCTCGCACGGAGGAGATCCGATATGGATGAGTAATGCTCTATCTCTCAAATGAGCTAAACCAATGCTAACCCTAGTACGGAGCTAAGGGACAAGTATATATAGTCCAAGGGGTAAGTTGGGGGATACATGGGGTGAAACCCCTTTCACTGCGCACAGGCAGGGCGGTAGTACCGGTCATGGGGGCGGTTGTACCGCTGGATGCTCAAGTACGGGTTCCTGGAGGTGCTTCCGGATGTGCTCAGCGGTTGTACCGGTGCTTGGGGCGGTTGTACCGGTCAGGTGGCTGTTACGGGGATAAACCGGTGCTGCACCGGCCTTGCACCACTCGATCACAGAAGCTTGGCCGGTTGTTGGGCGGTGGTCGAGCGGTTGCACCGCTTGTGGGCCTTCAGCGGTAGTACCGCTTGGTGTGGGCGGTAGTATCGCTCGGGCTGTAGCAGATGGCTCTCCTTCCCTTGCTCCCGCGCACACTTGGCCTTGGTCCTTAGGATCTCCATGGTCTCCTCGGATGGACCTGAGTATGCATAAGGTCCGCGCTTGAGGTAGCATCCATGTCTTACATGTGGAAAGGGAAGATTCGGAAAGGAGCGAGTTCACCTTGTGTCCAATGGTGTATACTTGAGGTCTCAACATGTGGGCACTAGGGGCTTGGGGAGAAGTCATAGTGTACATGGGGATGATCATAGGATGCTCCGCATCATCCCCTCTCCCTTGGGAAAGATCCGACCTCGGATCGAAAAGCAAATCACCATGGGAAAGAGATGGCTTCGCCGTGTAGAAGCGGATGTTCACCAAGTAGTCATCATCTTCAAGCTTGGAGTGGGCACTCTCCAATGTCGCACCGTCTAGTGATTCCTTCAAAATGAGCAAGGACAACAAACACTTGGAAAAATAAATGTGGTTAGCGTTAGTGCAAAACCAAGCATTCAAGAGGTGATTCACCAGACAAGTGTAGTCATCATGCAAAGCATATGGTGTGACAAAGGATTGTGACGGGGCATGTAAGCATATCAATCTAGAACAAGCAAAGAAATCATGGGGACAAGCATGTGAATGTGAGGTAGTGATGCAAATATGTGTGACAAGAGAAGAAGCATCTACCTCAAATTCATAGTAAGCATTCACAAAGTGCTCAATGAAAGGTCTATGGTAGGCATAGGAATCATTCACAACACCAAATAAAATGAAGTGTCTAAACACATGGGTCAAGTGCAAGACAATCCAAGCATAATGTGCATGGGGTGTAGTGAATATAGTGTGGCACTCAACACAATAGAAAGAGCAATTGTTCATCATGTGTGAGGCAATCAAGTCAAGCATAGTAATCAAGTCGTGAAAGCTAGTAGTGCGAAGATGCAACATACTAGAGTAAATCATGGCAATCATGTCATGAGAGCAAATAATAGGCATAGGCAATGCACATGACATATCGCAAGCACGAACACAAAGCAAGATGAAATTATCATCATAGGCATGGGGTACAAAGCAAACATAGCAATAGCAAGCAATATCTCCACCAAGCTTGCAAATACACATACAAGTATGAGAATCAATCATCATGTGTAATGCAAAGCATGGGTCACGAATGTATGGCAAAAGCATAGTAATGAGCATATCATGCAAAGTGAACATGGCAAGATGGGCATAGAGTATGTAGTGGACAATAACCCATAGCCAAGTGAGGGTCATGTAGAAGAATTGCGCGAAGTCTTTGCGCGAAGAGAGCGATGGGAAAGACAATCCATGGGATACCAAGTCATCGTTGCTCTCTAGAGCTCGTTTTGTCAACTCGTGGGATTGCGAGGTTGAAAAGTATTCATGGGTACCTACACAAAAGAAACACAAACCAAAGAAATTGTGTGTGTGGTAAATGTACACATCATCCATCATGATGTGTATGTGCACGTGAGAGTTAGCACAAGATAAGCATCGCTCAAAGAAATTTGATGCATGGTATAAGAACATGTCATCCATCATGAAAGAATAGTTATTGTGTATAACACGATGGGGATGCAAATTGAGCATACAAGTATAAGGATCATGCAATGGATGGGAGTTATCAAAATCTCCTAAAATGTATGAGGAAACTATGGGGGTCTCCTCATGAGCAATATCGGAAACATCATATGGAGAAAATGGACAACATCCAAAACAATGCATATCCGAAGCTAGGTGATCATGGTATGGCATATGAGATAAAGGATGCAAAGGGAGCATATCAATATCATCACAAGAAAAACAAATGCCGATAACCATGGGCTTGTCATCTATGCCATATGTGCAAATTGGGTTTATGTTAATGGCATATGCATAGTCACTATGAAGAGATTGCAAATATGACATGTGATTGATCTCATGCATAGCATATGACAAATCAAGCGGATTGGCAAACATGATGTGACCGAGAGAATTAGCACAAGAAATCCTATGTAGCATGGCATCACAACTAAGAGACTCCACATGGCAATCATCATACTAATCATAAATGGGTAAATCATCGGATGGGGAAATCATACTAGCATGAAGCATGTCAATAGGGGGATCAACATCATGAAAGCAATCAATGTCAAGAATGTCCACTAGAGGGACTAGAGCATCACCGTCACCTATATTACCGTTTTCATTCCACTCAAGTGGTCTAGGTGAGGTGGGAAAGACCAAATGGTGGTCATCTTCATCTTGATGGAACCATGTGGGGGGGTGCATCATATTCCACCATGGTCATCGTCTTGTCCAAAGGTAGGACGTAGTCGTCGTGAATCGGCGCGTCATCATAGATGGGACCTAGCACCAAATGAGAAGACACAATAGAGGTAGAGGTCAAGTCATTAGTGTTGAAAGTGGCCTCACATGACCTATCAACTAACTCACTCTCTCTATGTGGTGGTTCACTCACTCCCTCCGAATAGGTGCACTCAAACTCACATATGGTGGAGTCACTCATCTCACTCAAGTGGTGGGGGTTGTGGCTCTCCTCACATGGGAATTGTGGCAACACATATATGGGGCTAGTGGTGAAGTCACTCTCACTCTCAATATGGTGGCACAAGTCACTCAAGTCATCATACGTCACCGTGGTCGAAGGGAAAATCCCATGTTCAACCATCTCATTGTCGTCGCCGTGTATGAAGGCCGAAGATGGCACATCATCACTCTCGCCTCCTAAGATGGAAGAATCATCCTTGCTCGCCACCTTGTCGCTCGCCTTCAAAGCTTGGTCCTTGAGGGTCTCCGTAGTCGTACTCGTCGCCGCACCGTCTTGAAAAAGAGTCATGGAGGACTCGGCATCGTCAATGCCACAAAGAGGGATGTCGTCAAACTTGGGAGTATCATCTTGGAGCTCGTCGGGCTTGGACATCGTGGTGGTACTAGCCTCATGCTCGTTCTCATGGAGCTTGGTCGTCGCGAAGTGAGCTTGGGGTAGAGAAACTTTGGCCCTCATGAGTTCTTGTTCCACCTTGAGAGCACCAATGTAGTTGTCGTCGAGGGACTTGTAGTTCTCAAGGAAGATCGTCTTGGAGATGTCATTGTGCAATCCCTTCATGAAGTGAAACTTCATCGAAATGGGGTCGTCCACGCCGGCTCGTCGCAAGGCAATCTTTATCTCCTTGAAGTACTCGTCGATGGACTTGTATCCTTGGATGGTGTTCTCCAATTGGCGTTGAAGTTGTTCCGTGTAGGTTGGAGGCACAAACTCTCGTCGCAAAGCTCTCTTCGTCTTGGGCCAACTCATGTCGTAGCTCTCCAAAGGTGTGTGAAGCCACCATGTGGACGCGTAGTCGTGGAAGTTCCTTGTGGCGCACTTCACTTGATCTTCGGGAGGGACTTGATGTAGGTTGAGGTAGTCGTCCATCAAAAGCTCCCACTCGAGATACTCCTCGGGTTCTTGAGTCCCATAGAAAGGAATCATGTGGTCGATGTCGAGGTCGTAGTAGCTCGTGGAAGTCGCGGACTTGAGCTTGGCGAGCTTCTCTTGAGCGTTGTCTTGAGGTGCTTGTTGGCGAAGATGCCATATATCCGAAGGCGAAGAGGCCTTGAAGTCGCTTGGCGAAGATGCCAAAGTGGTTGGTGTAGCCGTAGCTCTGTCTTGGTGGTGCTTGTCTCGCGGTCTTCTCTTGTGGTCATGAAGTTTGGACTTGGTGTGAAGTAGGGCTTGTTGCGACTTGTAGGTAGGCGCATATCGAGCATCTTCATGATGATGTTGTCGTTGTTGTGCTTGAGCTCGATGTAGATGTCGTTCGTCGTCGTCATGCACATGTTGCTTGGAGGTGACTTGTCCTTCATGACTATGTGGATCACGAACATGATGGTGGTCGTCATGGAGATGTAGACGTGGACGCCTTGCGCTTGCATCATTTTTGCGCTCCGAAGACTTGTGACTTGAACGTCGCCGCCTTGAGGATGATGAAGGGGAAGAACGGCTGATCAGCAAGGTCCGAATCTCCTCCATCCTTGCATCTTGCTCCTCCTTTTGTGCGGAAAGCTTGTTGTTGATGTAGTTGTACACGCCGTCGTTGTTGCGGAATACCGGAGATGAAATGCCTTGCCTATCCATCACAAGATTCGAGCCAATATGAGTGGAGAAAGAGAAGAACGAATACCAAATGTACCTTGACCGAAGTTGAAAGTGGATCAATGATCACTCCAATGTGGACAAGGAAATAGCACAATTGGTACCAATTCTTGTCGGTTTCTCACACCTACACAAATAAGGCTTATGGTGGAGCTCGGTGAGGATAGTGGCACAAAAATTTGATGTAAAATGTTAGCAAGAGTCAATAATGTTGAAAGAGATTCACAAATTTACAAGTGTAACAAGTAGACCAATAGCAATATGGGTGGCTCACGAAAACACACACACGGATAGATAAATGGGGTCGTGCAACCAAGGATGAGCACAAAATGTGGAATCCACGGAAAACGCTCGTGTTGCACAACTCAAGAGAGACACTAGCACGATTGCTCAATAGGCGGATACGACACTTGTGCACAACCTATAAGATGCAAAATGTATGAACTTCTATCCCAAGTATGCTATATATGTATGGCTCCCGGTGTTATGATCCAAGATGATCTTATATGACAATGTGGTATGATGCTATGGCACTTGCTTACAAGCTCTTTGTTCACTCTTTTGCTTAAA